>NC_048569.1:89586826-89674326 GCF_013265735.2 Oncorhynchus mykiss
CACATTCTAACACACAGGAACAGGAACCGGGGGGGCACATTCAAACACACAGGAACAGGAACCGGGGGGGCACATTCAAACACACAGGAACAAGAACCGGGGGGGGGGCACATTCAAACACACAGGAACAGGAACCGGGGGGGCACATTCAAACACACAGGAACAGGAACCGGGGGGGGCACATTCAAACACAGAGGCATTACATGTTAAGTCAGTAACAGCTGAATGGTCTTAACATGTCCTTGTACGGGCTGATGGGAGGGGTTAGGATAATAAAGTGAGAAGTGCTTCATCAAACAGGACAGGAGAAGAAGAACAGGATAAAAACAAATGATATACGTAGAGACCAGATAGGGGGAGGGTGGGAGAATCTAACTATTCAAAATATTGTGCTAAATGCCAGAGTCAGTGTGAATCCCCACTCACCAGTCATGTGTCCTACATTCTTGGGCTGGGCCTGCCGATCACCAGCATAGTGCCTGAAACAGGAGAGAGGCTTAAAGTCAAACATACACATTGGCTACCATCAACTCACATAGTTAGCACATCCAATAGACCGGGAAATAGTGTGACTCCCAATCTCCCAGACAAAACATATGAGGTTTGCTAAAACTGTATGAGCTGAGTAGAGAGCCAGCCATTTTTTCCTGGTCAGGTTATGTGGTCAGGAACAAGTCCTGTGCCTACTCCCTATTTATGAAATATTACAAAAATATTAGCTTGAATGAATGGAGTTTAAACTATGTGGAACAGTGAGCGATGGACTGGAGACGTTGTCACTGCCCTGTTAGAGACGCAGTGTTCCTATTCACACAGCAGTGCTGGAAACTAACTGTGGTCAGAGACAGGACAGGCTGAAGTCACTCCATCCATCCAATCCCACCACACATCACCTGACCCTCTGATTCACGCAGGATGCATCCCAAATAGCACCCTCTTCCACTTATAGTGTATTACTTTTAACCAGTGCACTATATAGGGAATATGGTGCCATTTAGGACTCATGCCAAGTCTCTTTATGTCTCCTGAAGCATCATCTGTTTGTGTCTGTCTGTCTGTCTGTCTGTCTGTCTGTCTGTCTGTTTATGAGTCTGTCTGTTTATGAGTCTGTCTTTGGTGGTAACTAAGGTAACGTTCCATGATGGGCCGGCCTTAAACTAAGGATCTGAGTTTTTCCTGAGCACATCTCTTGACCACAAGACATGATGTGACTTGTCAGGTCATACGGTCCTGAAAAGCTCTCAGAGCCATAGCTAAGAAGCACAACATTTTATTAGGCTCTGGTTAAAGCACCTGTTAAAACCAGTCAACATGCAACTGCAACCCAACCAAACAAACTGGGCTGATGTGTTTTTATACAAGCACATACTGACTAAACCACACATTCATAAATACAAGGGTGTTTATTTCACCTTTATTTAACCAGGTAGGCTAGTTGAGAACACCTTTATTTAACCAGGTCGGCAAGTTGAGAACACCTTTATTTAACCAGGCAAGTTGAGAACACTTTTATTTAACCAGGTAGGCCAGTTGAGAACACCTTTATTTAACCAGGTAGGCAAGTTGAGAACAAGTTCTCATTTTCAACTGCGACCTGGCCAAGATAAAGCACAGCAGTTCGACACATACAACGACACAGAGTTACACATGGAGTAAAACAAACATACACTCAATAACATAATAGAAAAAAGAAAAAAATATCTACATACAGTGAATGCAAATGTGGTAGGATAAGGGAGTTAAGGCAATAAATAGGCCATGGTGGCGAAGTAATTACAATATAGCAATTAAACACTGGAATGGTGGATGTGTAGAAGATAAATGCGCAAGTAGAGATACTGGGGTGCAAAGGAGCAAGGGTTAAGGAGCTATCAGAGATATCATAGCTATCAGAGATATCAGAGCTGTCAGCGATATCATAGCTATCAGAGCTTTCAGAGATATCAGAGCTATCATAGCTATCAGAGCTGTCAAAGATATCAGAAAAATCATAGCTATCAGAGCTGTCAGCGATATCATAGCTATCAGAGCTATCAGAGCTGTCAGCGATATCATAGCTATCAGAGCTATCAGAGCTATCATAGCTATCAGAGCTGTCAGAGATATCATAGCTATCAGAGATATCAGAGCTGTCAACGTGTTGACAGAACATCTCACAGAAACACCAGTGCTCATAGGATATTCTACAGGGATCATTTGGTCAAACACAAGAGCATGGCCACACATTAGGTTGTAAACAATCCTTTAACTGAGTGAAGAGGCTTGTAAACAACAACACTCTGAGTGAGTAAGGATCACATGGACACAGTGGATGACATCACTAAAGGCTGATACCAGTAACAGTGGATGACATCACTAGAGGCTGATACCAGAAACAGTGGAAGACATCACTAGAGGATGATACCAGTAACAGTGGATGACATCACTAGAGGCTGATACCAGTAACAGTGGATGACATCACTAGAGGCTGATACCAGAAACAGTGGAAGACATCACTAGAGGCTGATACCAGTAACAGTGGATGACATCACTAGAGGCTGATACCAGAAACAGTGGATGACATCACTAGAGGCTGATACCAGAAACAGTGGATGACATCACTAAAGGCTGATACCAGTAACAGTGGATGACATCACTAGAGGCTGATACCAGTAACAGTGGATGACATCACTAGAGGCTGATACCAGTAATGGGCCCTGTCCATTCTTTTAGAACAGCAGGGGGGTGACATCGCTATAGTTGGAGTGGGGCTTCATTATAGATGTTATACACCACCCAGCCTTGGGCATATGGTCTCCCCCACCCAGAGGAATGGAACTGCTAGGCCCTGGGCAGAATGACCACAGCGACCATCTAGCCCAGGCCCAGATCACGACAGGGCAGAATGGCCCGTACTCTGTCTCTCTCTCTCTCTCTCGATATATAGCAATGTGGACAGGGGAACCCTCTGGAACTATGATATAGCACTGTGGAGAGAGACAGGACAAGGGAACCCTCTGGAACTATGATATAGCACCGTGGAGAGAGACAGGACAGGGGAACCCTCTGGAACTATGATATAGCACCGTGGAGAGAGACAGGACAGGGGAACCCTCTGGAACTATGATATAGCACCGTGGAGAGAGACAGGACAGGGGAACCCTCTGGAACTATGATATAGCACCGTGGAGAGAGACAGGACAGGGGAACCCTCTGGAACTATGATATAGCACCGTGGAGAGAGACAGGACAGGGGAACCCTCTGGAACTATGATATAGCACCGTGGAGAGAGACAGGACACGGGAACCCTCTGGAACTATGATATAGCACCGTGGAGAGAGACAGGACAGGGGAACCCTCTGGAACTATGATATAGCACCGTGGAGAGAGACAGGACACGGGAACCCTCTGGAACTATGATATAGCACCGTGGAGAGAGACAGGACAGGGGAACCCTCTGGAACTATGATATAGCACCGTGGAGAGAGACAGGACAGGGGAACCCTCTGGAACTATGATATAGCACTGTAGAGAGAGACAGGACAGGGGAACCCTCTGGAACTATGATATAGCACTGTGGAGAGAGACAGGACAGGGGAACCCTCTGGAACTATGATATAGCACTGTGGAGAGAGACAGGACAGGGAAACCCTCTGGAACTATGATATAGCACTGTAGAGAGAGACAGGACAGGGGAACCCTCTGGAACTATGATATAGCACTGTAGAGAGAGACAGGACAGGGGAACCCTCTGGAACTATGATATAGCACTGTGGAGAGAGACAGGACACGGGAACCCTCTGGAACTATGATATAGCACTGTGGGGAGAGACAGGACAGGGGAACCCTCTGGAACTATGCTTGTATACACAGCATATGAGCATGTGTGTGTTCTAGAATAAGCCCTATGTCCATTCAGACAGACCACCAGGCCGTTACCACGACAACAACAACAGCAGGACTTCCCAGAGTGTAAAAAGGCCTGACTCATCAGCAACTGCCCTGGGGGCCATCAGGGAAGTCTGAGCCATCAAACATGATGAAAATAACACACTTCAATAATTTCATTATGATTACACCAAGTACTGTAAATAGTATCTTTCTTTTTGTATTGTTGCCACAAATGTTTCTATTTGTTATCAAACAGAGTCCTTCTAGAAACAAACCTTCCAGGTAGATAAAACGAATCATCCAATCACTGATCTGGCTGATGATCCAATAAACCTGATGATTTGATCTGACTGTGTGTCTCCCATGTGAGTGATTACATTGATTAATATAGTGTGATAACCTTTGTCTTTATATTAACTCAACAACACAAAGTTTTCTATATAAAAAATACATCACCAAACCGCTCAAGGACAAAATGTCAAAATGAATAGTTTTCCTAAACATCACAGTTAACTACACATGACTCTGTTTAGTCCACATGTACACTCCCTTACTTATTTATTTGGACAGTGAAGATAAAACCTTTAATTCGGCTCTATATGCCAGCCTTTTGGATTTGATATCAAATGTTTTCTATGAGGCGACAGTACAGAATGTCATCTTTTATTGGAGGGCATTTTCATTGATATCTGTTTTACTGTTTAGGAATGAAGTAACTACATGTACATGTCTCTAGTCCCCACCGTTTAATGACTTCATAAGTATTTGGGAAAAAAATTTACTTGTAGTGTAGTAAAGTAGTCAAAAGTTTAGTGTTTGGTCCCATATTCCTAGCACACAATTGACTACATCAAGCGTGTGACTACGAACTTGTTGGATGTATTTGCAGTTTGTTTAAGTTGTGTTTCGGATGATGTTGTTTCCACTAGAGATGAGTGGTAAATCATGTATTGTGTCATTGTGGAGTCCCTTTTATTGTAAATAAGAGAATAGAAGATGTTTCTGAACACTTCAGCATTCATGTAGATTTAACCATGATTATGGATAATCATGAATAATGATCAGTGAGAAGGTTACAAAGGAACAAAGATCATAAAACCCTATTCTTATTTACAATAAAATGGACTCCAAAATGACACAATACATAATTGACCATTCAGTTTCTATTGGGTACAACATCATCCAAAACACAACCAAAACCAACTGCAAATGCACCCAACAAGTTTGGAGAGTAACACAATTGATGAATTTTGTACAAAATACTAAACTTCTGACTAAATGTAATACACTATAAAATAATTTGTCCAAATACTTCTGACACCTTAAAATGGTGGGACTATAAATGAAATGCATTAATTTCTAAAGGGTAAAACAGACATGTATGAAAATACCCTTGAATACTATCGCCTCATATCAAACATTTTATCTCAAATTCAAAGTACAGAGACAAATTAAAAGTTTAAGCTTCACTGTATATCGTTGGCAGCATCGTTACCTTACCTGCCCCTGTACAGAAATCCACTCATCTCCAGTCCGAACCAATCAACCAACCAACCGGTCACGGTTCATACAAATAAAACTGACTCAAAAAACACAAAGGGGTTTCCTAAGCAGAGGACTCAAACTGCAGGGGTTGCCATCATCTCCCTCCAGACTGGTAGTATCTCCTCAAAGGTCACTTCAGTTCAGTTGAGCTCAGTAAGGTCCTCCTCAGTCCTGTTCCAGTCCAAAGGATAGAGACTAGAGACAGGCAGTTTGGCCTCACAGATCCCTGAGGACACAGGGCTACAGCCTGTCATTTGACGTGGCAGGCCGGCCAGAGAGAGACAGGGTTCCAGCCAAACACAGAGGTCCTTTTTACGCACACATACACACACACACACACACACACATACACACACATACTGGGAGGAGTAGTGGTAAACAGCACAGGAGCAAAGGTACACACAGACTTAGAGAGAGAGGGAGGAAGAGGGAGAGAGTGTGTGTGTGCGCTTCAGCATGAAAGACAGATCTGTTCCAACACACACCCCAAGAAACAGGCACTTCAGTGTGTGTGTGTGTGTGTGTGTGTGTGTGTGTGTGTGTGTGTGTGTGTGTGTGTGTGTGTGTGTGTGTGTGTGTGTGTGTGTGTGTGACAGACAGGTTCAGACAGGCTTGCAGGCAACAGGTAATCATGATATTATCTCTTCTTCAACAGAAAACAGTGATCGCTGGATTTCTCACAGCAAGTCATGCACACACAGATCACCGGGGTTGCTCTATAGAAACCATCACTGTAGAAACCTATCACTATAGAAACCTATCACTATAGAAACCTATCACTATAGAAACCATCACTGTAGAAACCTATCACTATAGAAACCTATCACTATAGAAACCTTAGATAATACTGATGGAAAAACCACCAATGTATTGTTGGCCTCATGTCTTTTATCACAGACACAAAGCTATGATTGTCTCTAAGCACACGAAGAAGACGGAAAGAAGACAAATACATCAGAGGGTGAATGCCATTCCATGGAAATGTTTGATCAAAACATTAGGGTGTGGTGATGGAGTAGCTGTACAGAGGAGAAAAACTGTTTGAAGGTATGAATGAGTCAGAGAGTCAGAGAGCTTTTGAAATACCACTCTGTTTTCAGAAGTCCCTCCCACATCCCTGAAGTACCAGATGTAGACGTTCTCATGTCCACTCTCTGTAGGAGCCAGAAAGGACTTGGCAGTCAGGTTAGATTATAGATATTATTGATTATTCTATCTCTGTCATACACACATACTCTCCCTCCTCTCCCATCCCTCTCTCTCGCCCTCCCACCCCCATCCCTCTCTCTCGCCCTCCTCTCCCACACCCATCCCTCTTTCTCGCCCTCCTCTCCCACCCCATCCCTCTCTCTCACACTCCTCTCCCACGTCCATCCCTCTCTCGCCCTCCTCTCCCACGTCCATCCCTCTCTCGCCCTCCTCTCCCACGCCCATCCCTCTCTCTCACACTCCTCTCCCACCCCATCCCTCTCTCTCACACTCCTCTCCCACGCCCATCCCTCTCTCTCGCCCTCCTCTCCCACCCCATCCCTCTCTCTCACACTCCTCTCCCACGCCCATCCCTCTCTCTCACACTCTTCTCCCACACCCATCCCTCTCTCGCCCTCCTCTCCCACCCCCATCCCTCTCTCGCCCTCCTCTCCCACCCCCATCCCTCTCTCGCCCTCCTCTCCCACCCCATCCCTCTCTCTCACCCTCCTCTCCCACCCCATCCCTCTCTCTCACACTCCTCTCCCACGCCCATCCCTTTCTTGCCCTCCTCTCCCACACCCATCCCTCTCTCGCCCTCCTCTCCCACCCCCATCCCTCTCTCTCACCCTCCTCTTCCAACCCATCCCTCTCTCGCCCTCCTCTCCCACGCCCATCCCTCTCTCGCCCTCCTCTCCCACGCCCATCCCGCTCTCTCACCCTCCTCTTCCAACCCATCCCACTCTCTCACCCTCCTCTCTGAGGCGTCTGAACACTCTAACTCACATAAATGTCTCATTCCACACGTCTAACCAGTTTAGTGTGGAACAAAACAGGGGATGAGAGGAGGTTCTAGCCTGCAGGCTCGGCAGGCTCCAGATAGCTATGCCCCTGCAGCACTGCAGGTATGTACAGTGAAGAAGAAGAAACATATTGGGGTTTAAGTGTTTTTGTGCTGTTACCACGTTACATAACAATCAAAACAACTCACTATAATAATAATAATTATACTACTAATAATAACTTGGTGGGAGGACTTCCGGAGACACCCTCGGCGAGAGGGGTTACGGCTAGAGTCAGCCATTATCAGCGGTGGCCATGGAGCAATTAGGGTTAAGGGCTTTGCTCAAGTGCACATCAACAGATTTTTCATCAACTATTAATTTCATCCCAATCTTGGTTCCACTCCCTGTCTGAGGTGTTTCTGCTGACCATGTGTCTCTGAGAAAACTCATCAAAACCACATCAGTTCTGGCCAAGAGGGAAGGTGTGAAAGACCACTAAAAACATGATTGGTCACTGCACTGATCTGTGGACAGAGAGAGAGGAAGAGAGAGGAAGGGAGAGAAAGAGAGATGGAGAGAGAGGGAGGGAGGGAGAGAGAGAGAGAGGGAGAGAGGGGGAGAGGAAGGGAGAGAGAGAGGGAGAGTGAGAGGGAGAGAGAGAGTGAGAGAGCGTGCTAGAGAAAGACAAAGAGAGAGACAAAGAGAGAGAGAGAGAGAGAGAGAGAGAGAGAGAGAGAGGGAGGGAGCGAGCGAGGGAGAGAGAGGGAGGGAGAGAGAGGGAGAGAGAGGGAGGGAGAGAGAGGGAGAGGGAGAGACAGAGAGGGAGAGTGAGAGGGAGAGAGAGAGTGAGAGAGAGTGGTAGAGAAAGACAAAGAGAGAGACAAAGGGAGAGACAAAGGGAGACAGAGAGAAAGACAGAGAGAGAGAGAGAGAGCAGGAAAGAAAGAGTGAGAGCAAGGTGTCTTTCTGACGATACTGCAACCTTTCTAGTGCTTTCCACCTCCTCCCCCTCTCTCCCTTACCCTCTCTCCCCCTTTCCTTCCCTCATCATCTCCCCTACTGTGTTTAAACAGCTGCCCTGAACCAGCTGCTATGACAGCAGCCCACTGACAGACAGAAAACCTTGAGTCACCAAAAGGTTCCAGAAAAAGAACAACTTCCTCTTCTAGAAACTAAGCTGTGTGGACTCAGAGAGGCACTGTCATGGAAAACGACAGTCTGGAGCAAAGCCACACTACTATTCTATATATGGCTCTGGTCTGGACCATAGAAATATAATGACATTATATTCTATATCATTCCATTTCTATGTGCTGCACAGTACCATACCAATACCATTGTCATATAGCATTGTTAGATGCAACACACACACACACACACACACACACACACACACACACACACACACACACACACACACACACACACACACACACACACACACACACACACTTCTCTGGTCTGAGGAGAGTAGATAATATGCCTCTCTGAGTTCAGTTCAGTCTGGCCGTCTGTAGTGAATGAAGCCAGACAGGCGATGGCTCTCTAGTGTAGAGCCTGATGATTAGAAACAGCTAAAGCTAAGCCTGTTATGCTGGTACCTTCTCTGTGTTTTTAGAGGACGATATGACTGACAGGACCTCGGATCAATGGAGGCACTCCATAAAAAAAAAAATCCTGTATCTCTCAACACATTCACGAAAATAGTCATGGCCTCTAAAACTTACATTTGCTTACTAGACCCTATTCCAACTAAACTACTGAAATAGCTACTTCCTGTGCATGGCCCTTCCATGTTGAACATAATAAACATCTCCATATCTTCCGGATGTGTACCAAACTCACTAAAAGTGCCTGTAATAAAGCCTCTCTTGAAAAAGCCAAACCTTGACCCGGAAAATGTATCTCTCACCCCCCCCCCCCCCAATGTAAGAATCTGTTGCCTTCCTAAAGACAAATAATGTATACAAAACGCTCCAGTCTGGTTTTAGACCCCATCATAGCACTGAGACAGCACTCGTGAAGGTGGTAAATTACCTTTTAATGGCGTCAGACCAAGGCTCTGCATCTGTCCTCGTTGCTCCTAGACCTTAGTGACATTTTCGACACCATCGATCACCACAATCTTTTGGAGAGATTGGAAACCCTAATTGGTCTACGAGGACAAGTTCCGGCCTGTTTAAGATCTTATCTGTCGGAAAGATATCAGTTTGTCTCTGTGGATGGTTTTTCCTCTGTCAAATCAATGGTTTCTGGGTTTCTCACGTTTCCGTGTTAGGACCAATATTGTTTTCACCATATTGTTTTCACTATATATTCACCTCTTGGTGATGTCATTCTGAAACACCATGCCAACTTTCACTGCTACGCAGACAACACACGGCCTTCCCAGAATCCTGTGGATGGAGGCAAATGTTTGACTTTTAAACTCGGACAAAAGAGAGATGCTAGTTCTAGGTCCCAAGAAACAAAGAGATCAGTGGATCTGACAATGAATCTCGATGGTTGTACAGTCGTCTCAAATAAAACTGTGAAGGACCTTGGCGTTACTCTGGACCATGATCTCTCTTTTGACGAGCATATCAAGACTGTTTCAAGAGTAGCTTTTATCCATCTTAGTAACATTGCAAAAAATCTGAAACTTTTAGTCAAATAATTATGCAGAAAAGCTAATCCATGCTTTTGTCACTTCAAGATTATACTACAGCAATGCTCTACTACCCGGATAAAGTACTAAATAAACTTCAGTTAGTGCTAAATACGGCTGCTAGAATCTTGACTAGACGGGCTGTCCCCGTCCCAAGTCCACCTGGTCGTGCTGCTGATTCAGTTTCTGCTGTTCTACCTGCTGCTATGGAACCTTAACCTGTTCAATGGACTTGTTACATTGTCCTGGACCTGCTGTTTGACCATCTGTCTCTCCCTCTCTCTCTCCCTCCCACACCTGCTGTCTCGACCTCTGAATGCTCAGCTATGAAAAGTCAACTGACATTTACTTCTGAGGTGCTGACCTGTTGCACCCTCTATAACCACTGTGATTATTATTTGACCCTGTTGGTCATCTATGAACATTTGAACATCTTCAAGAACGAGCTGGCTTTAATGGCCATGTACTCTTATAATCTCCACCCAGCACAGCAGATTAGGACTGGCCACCCCTCAGAGACTAGTTCCTCTCTAGGTTTCTTCCTGGGTTCCTGCCTTTCTAAGTAGTTTTTCCTAGCCACTGTACTTCTACATCTGCTTGCTTGCACATTGGGATTTTAAGCTGGTTCTCTGTACTTTGTAACTACTGCTGATGTAAAAAAAAGGCTTTATAAATGCGCTTGATTGATTGACGTTGCACCAGCCTACTGTCTAATTAACTGTCAGGTTTTGACAAGATGTTAATGAGAGCCTTTAACACTTTCAATGTGTGGAGCTCCATACAGCTGTCATGGGTAAGCTCAATATGATGACAGCAAGTGTACAACAAGGTTTGCCTCAATATTAGCCAGCTGTCAAAATACAAGTGTGGCCATTTCTATTGCTGTACCACTAAGTTGAATAAGTATTTAAGGGTTTTATCAAGGCAAAGGGTGCCTACTTTGAAGAATCTTAAATCTAAAATATATTTTGACTTAATTAACACTTTTTTGGTTACTACATGATTACATATGTGTATTTCATAGTTTGGATGTCTTCACTGTAACGGCTTTCTTCTATCTCTTCCTCAGACGAGGAGGTGTAGCAAGGATCGGACCAAAATGCAGCGTGGTTTGTTCGATACATCTTTAATGAAGACAAAAACACGAACTATACAAAAACAATAAACATAACGTGAAAACCGAAACAGCCTATCTTGTGCAAACAAACACGGTGACATGAACAATCACCCACGAAACACTCAAAGAATATGGCTGACTAAATATGGCTCCCAATCAGAGACAACGATAAACACCTGCCTCTGATTGAGAACCAATTCAGACAGCCATAGACTTTGCTAGAGAACCCCACTAAACCACAAACCCAATACCTAACAAAACCCCAGGACAAAACACACCACATACAAAAACCCATGCCACACCCTGGCCTGACCAAATAAATGAAGATAAACACAAAATATCTCGACCAGGGCGTGACATTCACTATTATTCTACAATTTAGCAAATTTAAAAAAGAAAAGAAAAATACTTGAATGAGTACAGTAGGTGTGTCCAAACTTTAGACTGGTACTGTACAATCACTACCGTTCAAACGTTTGGGGTCACTTAGAAATGCCTTTGTTTTTGAAAAAAAAGCACATTTATTGTCCATTAAAATAACATCAAATTGATCAGAAATACAGTGTAGACATTGTTAATGTTATAAATGACTATTGTAGCTGGAAATGGCTGATTTTTTAAATGGAATATCTACATAGGCATACAGAGGCCCATTATGAGCAACCATCACTCCTGTGTTCCAATGGCACACAGGAGCTAATCCAAGTTTATAATTTTAAAAGGCTAATTGATCATTAGAAAACCCTTTTGCAATTATTTTAGCACAGCTGAAATCTGTTGGTCTGGTTACAGAAGCAATAAAACTGGCCTTTTAAAAAATATAGATATTTCACCTTTATTTAACCAGGTAGGCAAGTTGAGAACAAGTTCTCATTTACAACTGCGACCTGTCCGAGATAAAGCAAAGCAGTTCGACACGAACAACAACACAGAGTTACACATGGAGTAAAACAAACATACAGTCAATAATACAGTAGAAACAAGTCTATATACGATGTGAGCAAATGAGGTGAGATAAGGGAGGTAAAGGCAAAAAAGGCCATGGTGGCGAAGTAAATACAATATAGCAAGTAAAACACTGGAATGGTTGATTTGCAGTGGAAGAATGTGCAAAGTAGAGATAGAAATAATGTGGTGCAAAGGAGCAAAATAAATAAATACAGTAGGGGGAGAGGTAGTTGTTTGGGCTAAATTATAGATGGGCTATGTACAGGTGCAGTAATCTGTGAGCTGCTCTGACAGTTGGTGCTTAAAGCTAGTGAGGGAGATAAGTGTTTCCAGTTTCAGAGATTTTTGCAGTTCGTTCCAGTCATTGGCAGCAGAGAACTGGAAGAAGAGGCGGCCAAAGGAAGAATTGGTTTTGGGGGTGACCAGAGAGATATACCTACTGGAGCGCGTGCTACAGGTGGGTGATACTATGGTGACCAGCGAGCTGAGATAAGGGGGGACTTTTCCTAGCAGGGTCTTGTAGATGACCTGGAGCCAGTGGGTTTGGCGATGAGTACGAAGCGAGGGCCAGCCAACGAGAGCGTACAGGTCGCAGTGGTGTGTAGTATATGGGGCTTTGGTGACAAAACGGATGGCACTGTGATAGACTGTATCCAATTCATTGAGTAGGGTATTGGAGGCTATTTTGTAAATGATGATCGGTAGGATGGTCATTTACAAAATGATCGGTAGGATGGTCAGTTTTACTAGGGTATGTTGAGTTTTACTAGGGTATGTTGACTTCTGTGATCGAAAAAGCCTTGGTTTCATGCATGTCAACATCAGAAGCCTAAGAAGCCTCCCTAAGTTTGTTTTACTCACTGCTTTAGCATACTCTTCAACCCTGATGTCCTTGCCGTGTCTGAATCCTGGCTTAGGAAGGCCACCAAAAATTCTGAGATTTCCATACGCAACTATAACATTTTCTGTCAAGATAGAGGGGGAGGAGTTGCAGTCTACTGCAGAGATAGCCTGCAAAGTAATGTCATACTTTCCAGGTCCATACCCAAACAGTTCGAACTTCTAATTTTAAAAATGAATCTCTCCAGAAATAAGTCTCTCATTGTTGCCGCCTGCAACCGACCCCCCTCAGCTCCCAGCTGTGCCCTGGACACCATTTGTGAATTGATCGCCCCCCATCTAGCTTCAGAGTTTGTTCTGTTAGGTGATCTAAATTGGGATATGCTTAACACCCCGGCAGTCCTACAATCTAAGCTAGATGCCCTCAATCTCACACAAATCATCAAGGAACCCACCAGGTACAACCCTAAATCTGTAAACAAGGGCACCCTCATAGATGTTATCCTGACCAACTGGCCCTCCAAATACACCTCCGCTGTCTTCAATCAGGATCTCAGCGATCACTGCCTCATTGCCTGTATCCGCTACGGGTCCGCGGTCAAACAACCACCCCTCATCACTGTCAAACGCTCCCTAAAACACTTCTGCGAGCAGGCCTTTCTAATCGACCTGGCCCGGGTATCCTGGAAGGTTATTGACCTCATCCCGTTAGTTGAGGATGCCTGGTCATTCTTTAAGAGTAACTTCCTCACCATCTTAGATAAGCATGCTCCGTTCAAAAAATGCAGAACTAAGAACAGATATAGCCCTTGGTTCACTCCAGAACTGACTGCCCTCGACCGGCACAAAAACATCCTGTGGCGGACTGCAATAGCATCGAATAGTCCCCGCGATATGCAACTTTTCAGGGAAGTCAGGAACCAAAACACGCAGTCAGTCAGGAAAGCAAAGGCCAGCTTTTTCAAGCAGAAATTTGCATCCTGTAAACTCTCCTTCCAGACTCACATCAAACATCACCAATCCAAAGCTAAATCTAGAATTGGCTTCATATTTCGCAACAAAGCCTCCTTCACGCATGCTGCCAAACATTTGTATTTTATTTTTTATTTCACCTTTATTTAACCAGGTAGGCCAAGATAAAGCATAGCAGTGTGAACAGACAACAACACAGAGTTACACATGGAGTAAACAATAAACAAGTCAATAACACAGTAGAAAAAAAAGAAGAAAAGAGAGTCTATATACATTGTGTGCAAAAGGCATGAGGAGGTAGGCGAATAATTATAATTTAGCAGATTAACACTGGAGTGATAAAAGATCAGATGGTCATGTGCAGGTAGAGATACTGGTGTGCAAAAGAGCAGAAAAGTAAATAAATAAAACAGAATGGGGATAAGGTAGGTAAATTGGGTGGACTATGTACAGCTGCAGCGATCGGTTAGCTGCTCAGATAGCAGATGTTTAAAGTTGGTGAGGGAGATAAAAGTCTCCAACTTCAGCGATTTTTGCAATTTGTTCCAGTCACAGGCAGCAGAGAACTGGAAGGAAAGGAGGCCAAATGAGGTGTTGGCTTTAGGGATGATCAGTGAGATACACCTGCTGGAGCGCGTGCTACGGGTGGGTGTTGCCATCATGACCAGTGAACTGAGATAAGGCGGAGCTTTACCTAGCATGGACTTGTAGATGACCTGGAGCCAGTGGGTCTGGCGACGAATATGTAGCGAGGGCCATCAGACTAGAGCATACAGGTCGCAGTGGTGGGTGGTATAAGGTGCTTTAGTAACAAAATGGATGGCACTGTGATAAACTGCATCCAGTTTGCTGAGTAGAGTATTGGAAGCTATTTTGTAGATGACATCGCCAAAGTCGAGGATCGGTAGGATAGTCAGTTTTACTAGGGTAAGTTTGGCGCCGTGAGTGAAGGAGGCTTTGTTGCGAAATAGAAAGCTGACTATAGATTTGATTTTAGATTGGAGTTGTTTGATATGAGTCTGGAAGGAGAGTTTACAGTCTAGCCAGACACCTAAGTACTTATAGATGTCCACATATTCTAGGTCGGAACCATCCAGGGTGGTGATGCTAGTCGGGCGTGCGGGTGCAGGCAGCGAACGTTTGAAAAGCATGCATTTGGTTTTACTAGCATTTAAGAGCAGTTGGAGGCCACGGAAGGAGTGTTGTATGGCATTGAAGCTTGTTTGGAGGTTAGATAGCACAGTATCAAAGGAAGGGCCAGTAGTATATAGAATGGTGTCGTCTGCTCAGAGGTGGATCAGGGAATCGCCCGCAGCAAAAGCAACATCATTGATATATACAAAGAAAAGAGTCGGCCCGAGAATTGAACCCTGTGGCACCCCCATAGAGACTGCCAGAGGACCGGACAACATGCCCTCCGATTTGACACACTGAACTCTGTCTGCAAAGTAGTTGGTGAACCAGGCAAGGCAGTCATTAGGAAAAATGAAGTTACTGAGTCTGCCGATAAGAATATGGTGATTGACAGAGTCGAAAGCCTTGGCCAGGTCAATGAATACGGCTGCACAGTATTGTTTCTTATCAATGGTGGTTAAGATATCGTTTAGGACCTTGAGCGTGGCTGAGGTGCAGCCATGACCAGCTGTGAAACCAGATTGCATAGCGGAGAAGGTATGGTGGGATTCGAAATGGTTGGTAATCTGTTTGTTGACTTGGCGTTCAAAGACCTTAGAAAGGCAGGGTAGGATAGATATAGGTCTGTAGCCGTTTGGGTCAAGAGTGTCCCCCCCTTTGAAGAGGGGGATGACCGCAGCTGCTTTTCAATCTTTGGGAATCTCAGACGACTCGAAAGAGAGGTTGAACAGGCTAGTAATAGGGGTTGCAACAATTTTGACAGATCATTTTAGAAAGAAAGGGTCCAGATTGTCTAGCCCGGCTGATTTGTAGGGGTCCAGATTTTGCAGCTCTTTCAGAACGCCAGCTGACTGGATTTGGGAGAAGGAGAAATGGGGAAGGCTTGGGCGAGTTGCTGTGGGGGGTGCAGTGCCATTGACCGGGGTAGGGGTAGCCAGGTGGAAAGCATGGCCAGCCGTAGAAAAATGCTTATTGAAATTCTCAATTATAGTGTGACAGTGTTACCTATCCTCAGTGCAGTGGGAAGCTGGGAGGAGGTGTTCTTATTCTTTACTGGGACTTTACAGTGTCCCATAACTTTTTTGAGTTTGTGTTGCAGGAAGCAAATTTCTGCTTGAAAAAGCTAGCCTTGGCTTTTCTAACTGCATGTGTGTATTGGTTTCTAGCTTCCCTGAAAAGTTGCATATCACGGGGGCTGTTTGATGCTAATGCAGAACGCCATAGGATGTTTTTGTGTTGGTTAAGGGCAGTCAGGTCTGGAGAGAACCAGGGGCTATACCTGTTCCTGGTTCTAAATTTCTTGAATGGGGCATGCTTATTTAAGATAGTGAGGAAGGCATTTAAAAAAAAAAAACAGGCATCCTCTACTGACGTGATGAGGTCAATGTCCTTCCAGGATACCCCGGCCAGGTCGATTAGAAAGGCCTGCTAGCTGAAGTGTTTCAGGGAGCGTTTGACAGTGATGAGTGGAGGTCGTTTGACCGCTGACCTATTACGGATGCAGGCAATGAGGCAGTGATCGCTGAAATCTTGGTTGAAAACAGCAGAGGTGTATTTAGAGGGCAAGTTGGTTAGGATGATTTCTATGAGGGTGCCCGTGTTTATGGCTTTGGTGTGGTACCTGGTAGGTTCATTGATAATTTGTGTGAGATTGAGGGCATCAAGCTTAGATTGTAGAATGGCTGGGGTGTTAAGCATGTTCCAGTTTAGGTCGCCTAGCAGCACAAGCTCTGAAGATAGATGGGGGGCAATCAGTTCACATATGGTGTCCAGAGCACAGCTGGGGGCAGAGGGTGGTCTATAGCAGGTGGCAACAGTGAAAGACTTGTTTTTAGAGAGGTGGATTTTTAAAAGTAGAAGTTCAAATTGTTTGGGTACAGACCTGGATAGGAGGACAGAACTCTGCAGGCTATCTCTGCAGTAGATTGCAACACCGCCCCCTTTGGCCGTTCTATCTTGTCTGAAAATGTTGTAGTTCGGAATGGAGATTTCAGAATTTTTGGTGGTCTTCCTAAGCCAGGATTCAGACACGGCTAGAACATCCGGGTTGGCAGAGTGTGCTAAAGCAGTGAATAAAACAAGCTTAGGGAGGAGGCTTCTAATGTTAACATGCATGAAACCAAGGCTATTATGGCTGGAAAAGGTCTGGAATAGGTGTGGAGCTAGGCACTGCAGGGCCTGGATTCACCTCTATATCACCAGAGGAACAGAGGAGGAGTAGGATAAGGGTACGGCTAAAAGCTATGAGAATTGGTCATTTAGAACGTCCGGAACAGAGAGTAAAAGGAGGTTTCTGGGGACGATAAAATACAGTGCCTTGCGAAAGTATTCGGCCCCCTTGAACTTTGCGACCTTTTGCCACATTTCAGGCTTCAAACATAAAGATATAAAACTGTATTTTTTTGTGAAGAATCAACAACAAGTGGGACATAATCATGAAGTGGAACGACATTTATTGGATATTTCAAACTTTTTTAACAAATCAAAAACTGAAAAATTGGGCGTGCAAAATTATTCAGCCCCTTTACTTTCAGTGCAGCAAACTCTCTCCAGAAGTTCAGTGAGGATCTCTGAATGATCCAATGTTGACCTAAATGACTAATGATGATAAATACAATCCACCTGTGTGTAATCAAGTCTCCGTATAAATGCACCTGCACTGTGGTAGTCTCAGAGGTCCGTTAAAAGCACAGAGAGCATCATGAAGAACAAGGAACACACCAGGCAGGTCCGAGATACTGTTGTGAAGAAGTTTAAAGCCGGATTTGGATACAAAAAGATTTCCCAAGCTTTAAACATCCCAAGGAGCACTGTGCAAGCGATAATATTGAAATGGAAGGAGTATCAGACCACTGCAAATCTACCAAGACCTGGCCGTCCCTCTAAACTTTCAGCTCATACAAGGAGAAGACTGATCAGAGATGCAGCCAAGAGGCCCATGATCACTCTGGATGAACTGCAGAGATCTACAGCTGAGGTGGGAGACTCTGTCCATAGGACAACAATCAGTCGTATATTGCACAAATCTGGCCTTTATGGAAGAGTGGCAAGAAGAAAGCCATTTCTTAAAGATATCCATAAAAAGTGTCGTTTAAAGTTTGCCACAAGCCACCTGGGAGACACACCAAACATGTGGAAGAAGGTGCTCTGGTCAGATGAAACCAAAATTGAACTTTTTGGCAAAAATGTAAAACGTTATGTTTGGCGTAAAAGCAACACAGCTCATCACCCTGAACACACCATCCCCACTGTCAAACATGGTGGTGGCAGCATCATGGTTTGGGCCTGATTTTCTTCAGCAGGGACAGGGAAGATGGTTAAAATTGATGGGAAGATGGATGGAGCCAAATACAGGACCATTCTGGAAGAAAACCTGATGGAGTCTGCAAAAGACCTGAGACTGGGACGGAGATTTGTCTTCCAACAAGACAATGATCCAAAACATAAAGCAAAATCTACAATGGAATGGTTCAAAAATAAACATATCCAGGTGTTAGAATGGCCAAGTCAAAGTCCAGACCTGAATCCAATCGAGAATCTGTGGAAAGAACTGAAAACTGCTGTTCACAAATGCTCTCCATCCAACCTCACTGAGCTCGAGCTGTTTTGCAAGGAGGAATGGGAAAAAATGTCAGTCTCTCGATGTGCAAAACTGATAGAGACATACCCCAAGCAACTTACAGCTGTAATCGCAGCAAAAGGTGGCGCTACAAAGTATTAACTTAAGGGGGCTGAATAATTTTGCACGACCAATTTTTCAGTTTTTGATTTGTTAAAAAAGTTTGAAATCTCCAATAAATTTCGTTCCACTTCATGATTGTGTCCCACTTGTTGTTGATTCGTCACAAAAAAATACAGTTTTATATCTTTATGTTTGAAGCCTGAAATGTGGCAAAAGGTCGCAAAGTTCAAGGGGGCCGAATACTTTCGCAAGGCACTGTAGCTTCAAGGTTTAATGTAGAGACAAAGGTATGGTAGGATGTGAATACAGTGGAGGTAAACCTAGGTATTGAGTGATGATGAGAGAGATATTGTCTCTAGAAACATCATTGAAACCTGGTGATGTCATCGCATGTGTGGGTGGTGGAACTGAAAGGTTGGATAAGGTATAATGAGCAAGGCTAGAGGCTCTACAGTGAAATAAGCCAATAAACACTAACCAGAACAGCAATGGACAATTCATATTGACATTAAGGAGAGGCATGCTTAGTCAAGTGATCGTAAGGGTCCAGTTAGTAGTGAGGTTGGTTGGGGTCACGGCGCTTCAGACAGCTAGCCAGGTCATCGATAACAAGCTAGCGTAGGACGGTGTTCTGTTTTTAGCCACTTTGTGCGTTTCCGTTAGTTGATTAGTGGAATTCCGTGTGGTAGACGGGATCAATTCAATTGGCAAAATAGATATAGTTATAGAACCCTAGAAAAATTGTCCGAGAGACCTATTCAGATAGCAGCCGATAAGACAGCTAACGATTAGCGGGCCGCAGATGGCCGTTCAGGTAATGTCGCGACGGAGGAGCCAGTTGGATAACTCTCTCGTGCAGATAACGTTGGTAGTCCAGTCGTGAAGGCCCGGTGGGGCTCCGCATCGGCAGTAAAACGGGTCCGGATAGGTGATTGTAGCCCAGGATTGGTTGATGGAACTCTTCAGCTGGCTAGCTCCGGAGTAATTGAAGTTTGCTCCGGGACCGACGTAAACCAATAGTCACACGGATAGCAGCTAGCTAGCTGCGAGATACAGGTGTAAATGTTCAGAGCTTTCGGTTGAAATCCGGGGATATGGAGAGAAAAATAGGTCCGGTATATTCTGGTCTGAGTCGCGTTGTACAAAACTGGCGATAGCTTTTTGAGCTAAAGGATAGCTGATGACCATCAACCGTGGTTAGCTAAATACTAACGTTAGCCAGTAAACTGGCTAGCTTCTGGCTAGCTCCTGGTTAGCTCCTGGTTAGCTCCTGATTAGCTTTTGGCTAGCTTCTGGCTAGCTTCTGGTTAGCTTCTGGTAGCTTCTGGTTAGCTTCTGGTTAGCTTCTGGTTAGCTTCTATTGTGGATTTCAGTTTTGAGGTAAATAATTATGATTATTTTTTAAATTGGTGAGGCTGGTTGCAGGAGAGTGTTTTGAAGTAGAGTTTTTGTAAAAGAAAATATATAAAAGATATGCGAAGAAGGATGTAAATATATATATACACGGGACACGACAGGACGAGGACAAAGGAAGTCTGACTGCTATGCCATCTTGGAAGCATTGGAGCCTTCTTTAGACTAGTTGAGTATCTGCAGCATCAGCATTTGTGGATTCGATTACAGGCTCAAAATGGACCGAAACAAAGGACTTTCTTCTGAAACTCGTCCGTCTATTCTTGTTCTCAGAAATGACGGCTATTCCGTGCGAGAAATTGCCAAGAAACTGAAGATCTCGTACAACGCTGTGTACTACTCCCTTCACAGAACAGCTCAAACTGGTTTTAACCAGAATAGAAAGAGGGGTGGGAAGCCCTGGTGAACAACTGATCAAGAGGACAAGTACATTAGAGTGTCTAGTTTGAGAAACAGACGCCTCACAAGTCCTCAACTGGCAGCTTCATTAAATAGTACCCGCAAAACACCAGCCTCAACGTCAACAGTGAAGAGGCGACTCTGGGATGCTGGCCTTCTAGGCAGAGTTCCTGTGTACAGTGTCTGTGTTCTTTTGTCCATCTTAATCATGATGACAGTTATCACATATAGGCCCTACTATAAAGGCTCTATGGCATCTTTAAGGATAAGCGAAGCATGCAGTAGATAGGCTGGTAGCACAGGAGGTTGGTGGCACCTTAATAGGTGAGGGCGCGCTATTGATAATGTCTGGAGCGGAATGAGTGAATTGCTATCAAATTCACATCTTTCCAGCCTTCATTATGAGTCGCCCTCCCATCAGCAACATCCTGTGGCTGGTAAAGCTGTCCAGCCAGCATGCATTTTTTTCTGGGTTCAGAGATTAGCTGGTAGAGAGCCAGACCAGGTCCAAATACATCAGCGATCTAATGGCCAGGACAAACAGACAGTACCCCTGTTCCTAAAACTCCTCTAGTGACCACTGAATACACATTACACCACTAGTACAGGATGACCTGAGTGTTTCAGCCCAATGTGTTTTATTTTGTGCTATTGCTGAGAGGCCACTCATAATCATGTTGATGAATCACCTACAGCATCTTATGATGTAAATGAATGCAACATATATTCTTTTGAATATCTCCAGTGCAGGCTACCCTTTTAGATTAAAACAAGGAATGTAATGACTGAAAACTATGTTCATAGATAGATTGTAGCTGTCAATTTAACACATTGCTTTTAAAACGTCAATAATTCCACCAGGAAACACTCAACATACTGTAGTAGAGCTTCCAAATAATATGCCCACCACAGAGACACAATCCTCTATGTACTGTTGATATATTAGGATAACATTATTGTTCTGCATATTTTCAGTGCAAAATGTATTATGTTCAAAAGCAAATTTTAGCATGAAGGAAAACAATTGCAATGCACTCAGAGATTACTTAAATGCATGGGGTGGCTCTGATAATTTGAATCATCAAGAACATGTGACAAATATCGCCTTACATACCTTTCAAAAATACTGTCTTCTGATACTGTCCAATCCATACTGATTTATCACTGGGGAATCCTAGCCCCTCGCCGAAATCCGTTATTATCATCCAACCGTCAATCCGTTAGCCTGAATCTCTCTGAGAAAGATCCCGAATACTTCTCGGAGTCTGCGAAATGTTGTTCAAACGCGCCTGGCTGATGCTCTCATGTTGTTGTCATTATTAGGTAGCTGCCAGAGCCCCCACCCCCACCCACCCCCACCGTCCCAAAAAATGCCGTCTGATTTCGCACGCATCCGATGCGCTCCTTCTCCGCTGTCAAAGGAATCAAAGGATATCAAAGGAAGCCGAAACTCACGCTGAGGCCCCAAGAGCACCATTCACCCACCAGTGAGCATCACTGCGCGCATGGCACAGCACATCCACGAGAGAGTAAACATAATCAGATGGTTGTTCAAATATTACTTAACACTATATTGAAATGAAGCGCTATAATAACAGTAGGCTGTGGTCTTTTATATTGGAGTAGGACTAGGTCTGATGTATGGCTTCCTAGTTCATTTGAGTTCATTTGAGTCTATATGCTTATTCATGCTCTGCTCAGTGTTCCTATGCCTGCCCTTGCATTCACAGAATGCACTGCATCAGTAATGTCAGGGACTGAAGGCAACACCAATATGTACAGTCGGTTGTGTGTGGAGGCCGGGAGCGGATTTGAATGTGGGGTTTATATCGTATTAATTGTAGTCTACAGGAAATACACCACAGAGGAAGTACCATTGCACAGGAACCAGGTCAGTTGGTCAGCCATCTGCATATGGGAACTTATGCTGCGTTCATAATCAAGTGGGAAGGTGGTAATTACCAGTTGTCAAGTCGTAAATACGAGTTGGTCAAATCAAATCTTATTTTATTTGTCACATACACATGGTTAGAAGATGTTAATGTGAGTGTAGCGAAACGGTTGTGCTTCTAGTTCCGACAATGCAGTTATAACCAACGAGTAATCTAACCTAACAATTCCACAACAACTACCTTATACACACAAGTGTAAACGGATGAAGAATATATACATAAAAATACAGTGCCTTGCGAAAGTATTCAGCCCCCTTGAACTTTGCGACCTTTTGCCACATTTCAGGCTTCAAACATAAAGATATAAAACTGTATTTTTTTGTGAAGAATCAACAACAAGTGGGACACAATCATGAAGTGGAACGAAATTTATTGGAGATTTCAAACTTTTTTAACAAATCAAAAACTGACAAATTGGGCGTGCAAAATTATTCAGCCCCCTTAAGTTAATACTTTGTAGCGCCACCTTTTGCTGCGATTACAGCTGTAAGTCGCTTGGGGTATGTCTCTATCAGTTTTGCACATCGAGAGACTGACATTTTTTCCCATTCCTCCTTGCAAAACAGCTCGAGCTCAGTGAGGTTGGATGGAGAGCATTTGTGAACAGCAGTTTTCAGTTCTTTCCACAGATTCTCGATTGGATTCAGGTCTGGACTTTGACTTGGCCATTCTAACACCTGGATATGTTTATTTTTGAACCATTCCATTGTAGATTTTGCTTTATGTTTTGGATCATTGTCTTGTTGGAAGACAAATCTCCTTCCCAGTCTCAGGTCTTTTGCAGACTCCATCAGGTTTTCTTCCAGAATGGTCCTGTATTTGGCTCCATCCATCTTCCCATCAATTTTAACCATATTCCCTGTCCCTGCTGAAGAAAAGCAGGCCCAAACCAGGATGCTGCCACCACCATGTTTGACAGTGGGGATGGTGTGTTCAGCTGTGTTGCTTTTACGCCAAACATAACGTTTTGCATTGTTGCCAAAAAGTTCAATTTTGGTTTCATCTGACCAGAGCACCTTCTTCCACATGTTTGGTGTGTCTCCCAGGTGGCTTGTGGCAAACTTTAAACAACACTTTTTATGGATATCTTTAAGAAATGTCTTTCTTCTTGCCACTCTTCCATAAAAGCCAGATTTGTGCAATATACGACTGATTGTTGTCCTATGGACAGAGTCTCCCACCTCAGCTGTAGATCTCTGCAGTTCATCCAGAGTGATCATGGGCCTCTTGGCTGCATCTCTGATCAGTCTTCTCCTTGTATGAGCTGAAAGTTTAGAGGGACGCCAGGTCTTGGTAGATTTGCTGTGGTCTGATACTCCTTCCATTTCAATATTATCGCTTGCACAGTGCTCCTTGGGATGTTTAAAGCTTGGGAAATCTTTTTGTATCCAAATCTGGCTTTAAACTTCTTCACAACAGTATCTCGGACCTGCCTGGTGTGTTCCTTGTTCTTCATGATGCTCTCTGCGCTTTTAACGGACCTCTGAGACTATCACAGTGCAGGTGCATTTATACGGAGACTTGTTTACACACAGGTGGATTGTATTTATCATCATTAGTCATTTAGGTCAACATTGGATCATTCAGAGATCCTCACTGAACTTCTGGAGAGAGTTTGCTGCACTGAAAGTAAAGGGGCTGAATAATTTTGCGCGCCCAATTTTTCAGTTTTTGATTTGTTAAAAAAGTTTGAAATATCCAATAAATGTCGTTCCACGTCATGATTGTGTCCCACTTGTTGTTGATTCTTCACAAAAAAAATACAGTTTTATATCTTTATGTTTGAAGCCTGAAATGTGGCAAAAGGTCGCAAAGTTCAAGGGGGTCGAATACTTTCGCAAGGCACTGTAGGTATTCCTCTTGTCCAGATGGGTTAGGGTAGTGTGCAGTGTGATTGCGATTGCGTCGTCTGTGGACCTATTGGGGCGGTAAGCAAATTGGAGTGGGTCTAGGGTGTCAGGTAGGGTGGAGGTGATATGGTCGCATTCACATTTTAAACTGGGTAATACCATCAAACATGGAGGTAATTAGGCTTGTAATTGTTTAGCTATATTTTGCCCATAAAAAGTAGGCTATATCCAAATCTGCTTTCACTTTCTAAATGAAAAGGAAGATGAACAGAATACATTTTGTATCAACAATTTGTATTTCTTTCTTGCGATAAACAACAACCACTGAAGATGCTGCCATGCCTACTGTCTTTTTGTTGAAAATGATGTTAGAGAGTTGCAAGTGAAACTCTGAGTTTCCCACTAGTAATTACCAGTTGGAGGGGCTTTCACGTGGATTTTTGAAAGTCCTATGCTTTTTTTAATGAAATTACGGGATGTTGTGAGCGCAGAATCAGATAGAGGTTTTATGCATATTGTAGCACTGTGTTCAAACCCAGGTCTCCTACACACATGACTGTTAGCATACTGCTCTAAAGCCTAGGAATTAACTCAAGGAGCTAATTCAAGGCTTTATGTGAACATGATTCATCAAACCAGCTCCATTACAGAAGCAAAGATATTGTGTTGTGTTTTACTGCTATCATTGACATTAACCAGAGTTACACACAACACACTGCAAATATTGAATAGGTTAACATTGAAGGATGTTTCAAGCATTTCTTTCCATTGCTAGCAGCATCAGTTCTTGGATAGCATTATTATACACAAACACTTAAACCAGCCTCTGAGTCTTTCACCCCGTCCTGGACACTCATGAAGAATGGAGATAAGAATTGGTTAGAGCTTCTGTGGGAAATAACAGGGGCCTCTGAGATGAGGTTACATAACTGTTATAGAACAGGGGATTACAGACTGCTCTCCTCTCTCTCACTCTCTCCCTAACTTTTAGACTCCCAACTATTCCAAAGTGCATGAGCCGAGCACCCACACATGCACAGCCACACACAGCCACACACAGCCACAAACACAAACACACACACACACACACACTTGCATAGTGATTTTCCCTCCATGATTAAGGATACTACTTCCACGATTACCACCATTTGACTGAGCACGTCTTCATCATCATGTGTTGGATTCAATTTCCTTCTCATTAAACAAACTACTCTGTCCCAAAACATTACTGGTGACACGACACAAACACGTTGATGGCAGCCGCTGTATTGGTCACACACAACGGCCTTATGATATCAGAACTCCCCAGCTTCCCCAGTCTGGGCCTCTCATCCTTTTTCTGTCACCTGGTGGCCAACATATGAACTGCACCACAAGCGATTATGGGCCACTCCATGATATTGTGAAGACATTGGTGGGGATTATGGGTTCTTCATATATTTCCTATGAACAATGATTTATAGCATTACTGTCGTGTACATATGTGTACAATGTGTTGTGAATGAACAATGGTGGCAGGAGACTAAACATTATACAGTCCAGAGCAGAGCTCAGGATGTATCCAGATGTCGACTGTCCTGCATGTATAATAGGGAAGTATTGCTCCCCACATTGGCCCAGTGCCCTAGCTGCAGAGCCCCACATTGGCCCAGTTCCCTGGCTGCAGAGCCAATCCCTCTGGATGTAAACACATGCAGTCGGGAGTTAGTTCCAGTGGGAAGTCCCATTACTTCATGATAATCTGACTCAGGTCAGGTATTCACTTCTGACTTGACTTTCAGCTCCTATTAGGCTTGGGCAAAATCAACCCTTATGCAAGTATTGTATCAGTCGGATTGAATTTAGTGTGTGTGTGTGTGTGTGTGTGTGTGTGCCCTGTGACTGCATGCACATATAGGCCTGTGTGTGAGTGTCACATCACGTTTCCCTGAGTCTGCCATCAGTCCTGCAGTTTGTTTGAAGTTGTCATAATAGTTGTATGACAAGTCTGAAATTTTCATCCGGCTGTAAATATTACACCATTCCTAACATACCCCAGCCTTGAATTTGTTTGGTTACTTATCAGTTCTCTTGTTTCTGTGGAGACACGTGCGTGAGGAGGCTGTCATGTGGCGGAGGTCTGTGGCTGGGGGTTAGCAAAGAATTCACCAAACAGTTAATGCATCACATTCTTTCCTGCTCCCCTTAGCAACGAACAGACTCCATGGAGAGCTGAAACAGGCTGTCGCTCACCACTTACATGGACACACACACACCTTACATAGAAAACAGAGCTCCATATCCTGGTCAATTTACAGGTGCCCTCTCTCTCTCTCTCTCTCTCTCTCTTTCTCTTTCTCTTTCTCTTTCTCTTTCTCTCTCTCTTTCTCTTTCTCTTTCTCTCTCTCTCTCTCTCTGTCTCTCTCTCTCTGTCTCTCCCTCTCTCTCTCGCTCTCTCTCTTTCTCTCTCTCACTCTCCCTCTCTCTCTCGCTCTCTCTCTTTCTCTCTCTTTCTATCTATCTCTCTCTCTCTCTCTCTCTTTCTCTCTCTCTCTCTCTCTCTCTCTCTCTCTGTCTCACTCTCTGTCTCTCTCTCTCTCTCTCTCTCTCTCTCTCTCTCTCTCTCTGTCTCACTCTCTGTCTGTCTGTCTGTCTGTCTCTCTCTCTCTCTCTCTCTCTCTCTCTGTCTCTCTCTCTGTCTCTCTCTCTCTTTCTCTCTTTCTCTCTCTCTCTCTTTCTCTCTTTCTCTCTCTCTCTCTCTCTCTCTCTCTCTCTCTCTCTGTCTCACTCTCTGTCTGTCTGTCTGTCTGTCTGTCTGTCTGTCTGTCTGTCTGTCTGTCTCTCTCTCTCTCTCTCTCTCTCTGTCTCTCTCTCTGTCTCTCTCTCTCTCTCTTTCTCTCTCTCTCTCTCTCTCTCTCTCTCTCTCCATCTTTCTCTTCTAGTGTCTCCTTCCCATCTTTATTCTTCTTTCTCTCTTCTCTCCTACCTAGGACAAGTCATGGCAAGGCCTCAGGGTAGACATGAGAACTGAAACCTCAATGAGTTGATGGCCCAATAACACATGCGGACTCAGAAAAATAACTGCTGGGAGATCAAGAGAAATTCTTTCTACCATCGACCAAGGGAGGCGTCAGTTAAATTTCCTAAAGCACATTCAAACTGATGACTGAAGGGAAAGTTAACACAATGTCACATTGACATCAGTGGGAAACAAGAACCTGTAAGAACCACAGAGATTTCAACTGATATTCCTCCAAATTATATATAATTACCATTATTGTCATGAGTCCGACCGAGGGTGGTTTCCCTTCCCGGGCGGGTGGCGCTCGGCGGTCAATTCTATGTAAAATGCTTTTATTTGAGACCATATATTCAATGCATAGGACCACTCCTTTAGCGCAAGGTGAATCAAGGAATCTTGTTAATCTAACATGTAAATAACTCACACACTCTCTCATGTGAGTGAATACATAGGACATGGAATGTCTTTAAAAACGTGTCTCAGACCTGCACAAACTCAACTGCCAGAAATAGGCCTAATTGTTCAGAAACGTAGTAGCTTACTGGACAAAGAGGTAGTTAGATGCAACATTCAAGCAAATGTCCAGTAAATGGACCTATAGCCTTACCATTCAACAATAAAGATACGAATCGTTGGGGGTGGCTAATTTCAGAACGTATTTCACAACATCTAATCAGAAATTAGGTTAAATGTCATTGTTTAATAGAGAGGCCAAACGCATGTCTTCCATCATGAGCCTGTCACTTACACTAAATGGATAATTGAGACAAAAATAAACTCTGGGGTCTGCTTGCTGAAGGCCAGCTAGATGAAACAGTGTGTGTGCGTGTGTGTGTGTGTGTGTGTGTGTGTGTAGAGAGAGAGAGAGAAGACGTTTGAGAAAGAAGAGAAAGAGTTTGTGAGTGTAAGACTCTCTACAGTATGTACACACGGTATGGTATGTATGTGTGTGTGTGTGTGTGTGTGTGTGTGATACATTTGTGCGTACTTGTGAGCGTGTGTGTGTATGATAGAGAGAAAGAGAGTGAGAGTGCACGCAAAGCCATCAGAGGGGAACATTTAAGGCAGATTTTCCATGGCAGGCGTGGAAACCAAATTGCTTGTTTGGAAAGTGAATTTGCTCTGGCACACGATGTGACAATGATACTCATTTCAGAGCTTGCACACACAAACCCCAGCAGAACCAAAACTATTACTGAAAACTAAAATTGACTTCAAAGCAAGACAAATAAATACTCTCTGCCTGAGTCAAAAGACAGAACAGCTATGAAGATCTGATCTGGTAATATTTCTCATCCTGATTGGATACAACTGGTCAGCATGGAGCAGATTACGGCTCTAATAAAGACACAATTGTACATCTCCTCCTCCTCACGCCTCGGTTAAGAATAAACTACAAAGTGAAGCCAGTAATGTGAGGATGATCTGACGATAAGTCTATTTTGAGACTGTTGGAAAGTAGATCCATTTCTTACTCCAACATTTCCCTTCAACCATAAACTGCTGTACACTACAGACATTTTAATGCTACAGACGTTTTTAATGAGATTTTCCACGACAGTTTCACAAAAAAGTGATGTTCACAGATGATTTAACTAACTAGTTAAAACCCTATCTAACTAGCTAGTTAGAACCCTATCTGACTAATCCTTATCCTTTACACAATTCTTAATCGGAACAAGTCATACTGTATGTAGCCTGCTATAACAACATGTATGTAGCCTGCTATAACAACATGTATGTAGCCTGCTATAACAACATGTATGTAGCCTGCTATTAACAACATGTACTGTATGTAGCCTACTATAACAACATGTATGTAGCCTACTATAACAGCATTAATGTAGCCTACTATAACAACATGTATGTAGCCTACTATAACAACATGTATGTAGCCTACTATGACAACATTAATGTAGCCTGCTATAACAACATGTATGTAGCCTGCTATAACAACATGTATGTAGCCTACTATAACAACATTAATGTAGCCTACTATAACAACATGTATGTAGCCTACTATAACAACATGTATGTAGCCTGCTATAACAACATGTATGTAGCCTGCTATAACAACATGTGTGTAGCCTGCTATTAACAACATGTATGTAGCCTACTATAACAACATTAATGTAGCCTACTATAACAACATGTATGTAGTCTACTATAACAACATGTATGTAGCCTACTATAACAACATGTATGTAGCCTGCTATTAACAACATGTATGTAGCCTGCTATTAACAACATGTACTGTATGTAGCCTACTATAACAACATGTATGTAGCCTACTATAACAGCATTAATGTAGCCTACTATAACAACATGTATGTAGCCTACTATAACAAAAGGTATGTAGCCTACTAAAACAGCATTAATGTAGCCTACTATAACAGCATTAATGTAGCCTACTATAACAACATGTATGTAGCCTACTATAACAACATGTATGTAGCCTACTATAACAACATGCATGTAGCCTGCTATAACAACATGTATGTAGTCTACTATAACAACATGTACTGTATGTAGCCTACTATAACAACATGTATGTAGCCTACTATAACAAAAGGTATGTAGCCTACTAAAACAGCATTAATGTAGCCTACTATAACAACATGTATGTAGCCTACTATAACAACATGTATGTAGCCTACTATAACAACATGTATGTAGCCTACTAAAACAGCATTAATGTAGCCTACTATAACAACATGTATGTAGCCTACTATAACAACATGTATGTAGCCTACTAAAACAGCATTAATGTAGCCTACTATAACAACATGTACTGTATGTAGCCTACTATAACAGCATTAATGTAGCCTACTATAACAACATGTATGTAGCCTACTATAACAACATGTATGTAGCCTACTATAACAACATGTATGTAGCCTACTATAACAACATGTATGTAGCCTACTATAACAACATGCATGTAGCCTGCTATTAACAACATGTATGTAGCCTACTATAACAACATGTATGTAGCCTACTATAACAACATTAATGTAGTCTACTATAACAACATGTATGTAGCCTGCTATAACAACATGTATGTAGCCTACTATAACAGCATGTATGTAGTCTACTATAACAACATTAATGTAGCCTACTATAACAACATGTATGTAGCCTACTATAACAACATGTATGTAGTCTACTATAACAACATTAATGTAGCCTACTATAACAACATGTATGTAGCCTGCTATTAACAACATGTATGTAGTCTACTATAACAACATGAATGTAGTCTACTATAACAACATGTATGTAGCCTACTATTATCAACATGTATGTAGCCTCCTATTATCAACATATATGTAGCCTACTATAACAACATGTATGTAGCCTACTACAACAACATGTATGTAGCCTCCTATTATCAACATGTATGTAGCCTACTATAACAACATGTATGTAGCCTCCTATTATCAACATGTATGTAGCCTACTATAACAACATTAATGTAGTCTACTATAACAACATGTATGTAGCCTACTATAACAACATGTATGTAGTCTACTATAACAACATGTATGTAGTCTACTATAACAACATGTATGTAGTCTACTATAACAACATGTATGTAGTCTACTATAACAACATGTATGTAGTCTACTATAACAACATGTATGTAGCCTACTATAACAACATGTATGTAGCCTACTATAACAACATGTATGTAGCCTACTATAACAACATGTATGTAGCCTCCTATTATCAACATGTATGTAGTCTACTATAACAACATGTATGTAGTCTACTTTAACAACATGTATGTAGTCTACTATAACAACATGTATGTAGTCTACTATAACAACATGTATGTAGTCTACTATAACAACATTAATGTAGCCTACTATAACAACATGTATGTAGTCTACTATAACAACATGTATGTAGCCTACTATAACAACATGTATGTAGCCTGCTATTAACAACATGTATGTAGCCTGCTATTAACAACATGTACTGTATGTAGCCTACTATAACAACATGTATGTAGCCTACTATAACAGCATTAATGTAGCCTACTATAACAACATGTATGTAGCCTACTATAACAAAAGGTATGTAGCCTACTAAAACAGCATTAATGTAGTCTACTATAACAGCATTAATGTAGCCTACTATAACAACATGTATGTAGCCTACTATAACAACATGTATTTAGCCTACTATAACAACATGCATGTAGCCTGCTATAACAACATGTATGTAGTCTACTATAACAACATGTACTGTATGTAGCCTACTATAACAACATGTATGTAGCCTACTATAACAAAAGGTATGTAGCCTACTAAAACAACATTAATGTAGCCTACTATAACAGCATTAATGTAGCCTACTATAGCAACATGTATGTAGCCTACTATAACAACATGTATGTAGCCTACTATAACAACATGCATGTAGCCTGCTATTAACAACATGTATGTAGCCTACTATAACAACATGTATGTAGCCTACTATAACAACATTAATGTAGTCTACTATAACAACATGTATGTAGCCTGCTATAACAACATGTATGTAGCCTACTATAACAGCATGTATGTAGTCTACTATAACAACATTAATGTAGCCTACTATAACAACATGTATGTAGCCTACTATAACAACATGTATGTAGTCTACTTTAACAACATTAATGTAGCCTACTATAACAACATCTATGTAGCCTGCTATTAACAACATGTATGTAGTCTACTATAACAACATGAATGTAGTCTACTATAACAACATGTATGTAGCCTACTATTATCAACATGTATGTAGCCTCCTATTATCAACATATATGTAGCCTACTATAACAACATGTATGTAGCCTACTATAACAACATGTATGTAGCCTACTATAACAACATGTATGTAGCCTCCTATTATCAACATGTATGTAGTCTACTATAACAACATGTATGTAGTCTACTATAACAACATGTATGTAGTCTACTATAACAACATGTATGTAGTCTACTATAACAACATGTATGTAGTCTACTATAACAACATGTATGTAGTCTACTATAACAACATGTATGTAGTCTACTATAACAACATGTATGTAGCCTACTATAACAACATGTATGTAGCCTACTATAACAACATGTATGTAGTCTACTATAACAACATGTATGCAGTCTACTATAACAACATGTATGTAGCCTACTATAACAACATTTATGTAGCCTGCTATAACAACATGTATGTAGCCTGCTATTAACAACATGTATGTAGCCTGCTATTAACAACATGTACTGTATGTAGCCTACTATAACAACATGTATGTAGTCTACTATAACAACATGTATGTAGCCTACTATAACAGCATTAATGTAGCCTACTATAACAACATGTATGTAGCCTACTATAACAAAAGGTATGTAGCCTACTAAAACAGCATTAATGTAGCCTACTATAACAGCATTAATGTAGCCTACTATAACAACATGCATGTAGCCTGCTATAACAACATGTATGTAGTCTACTATAACAACATGTACTGTATGTAGCCTACTATAACAACATGTATGTAGTCTACTATAACAACATGTATGTAGTCTACTATAACAACATGTATGTAGTCTACTATAACAGCATTAATGTAGCCTGCTATAACAACATGTATGTAGCCTGCTATTAACAACATGTACAGTGCCTTGCGAAATTATTCGGCCCCCTTGAACTTTGCGACCTTTTGCCACATTTCAGGCTTCAAACATAAAGATATAAAACTGTATTTTTTTGTGAAGAATCAACAACAAGTGGGACACAATCATGAAGTGGAACGACATTTATTGGATATTTCAAACTTTTTTAACAAATCAAAAACGGAAAAATTGGCCGTGCAAAATTATTCAGCCCCCTTAAGTTAATACTTTGTAGCGGCACCTTTTGCTGCGATTACAGCTGTAAGTCGCTTGGGGTATGTCTCTATCAGTTTTGCACATCGAGAGACTGACATTTTTTCCCATTCCTCCTTGCAAAACAGCTCGAGCTCAGTGAGGTTGGATGGAGAGCATTTGTGAACAGCAGTTTTCCGTTCTTTCCACAGATTCTCGATTGGATTCAGGTCTGGACTTTGACTTGGCCATTCTAACACCTGGATATGTTTATTTTTGAACCATTCCATTGTAGATTTTGCTTTATGTTTTGGATCATTGTCTTGTTGGAAGACAAATCTCCGTCCCAGTCTCAGGTCTTTTGCAGACTCCATCAGCTTTTCTTCCAGAATGGTCCTGTATTTGGCTCCATCCATCTTCCCATCAATTTTAACCATCTTCCCTGTCCCTGCTGAAGAAAAGCAGGCCCAAACCATGATGCTGCCACCACCATGTTTGACAGTGGGGATGGTGTGTTCAGTGTAATGAGCTGTGTTGCTTTTAACCCAAACATAACGTTTTGCATTGTTGTCAAAAAGTTCAATTTTGGTTTCATCTGACCAGAGCACCTTCTTCCACATGTTTGGTGTGTCTCCCAGGTGGCTTGTGGCAAACTTTAAACAACACTTTTTATGGATATCTTTAAGAAATGGCTTTCTTCTTGCCACTCTTCCATAAAGGCCAGATTTGTGCAATATACGACTGATTGTTGTCCTATGGACAGAGTCTCCCACCTCAGCTGTAGATCTCTGCAGTTCATCCAGAGTGATCATGGGCCTCTTGGCTGCATCTCTGATCAGTGTTCTCCTTGTATGAGCTGAAAGTTTAGAGGGACGGCCAGGTCTTGGTAGATTTGCAGTGGTCTGATACTCCTTCCATTTCAATATTATCGCTTGCACAGTGCTCCTTGGGATGTTTAAAGCTTGGGAAATCTTTTTGTATCCAAATCCGGCTTTAAACTTCTTCACAACAGTATCTCGGACCTGCCTGGTGTGTTCCTTGTTCTTCATGATGCTCTCTGCGCTTTTAACGGACCTCTGAGACTATCACAGTGCGGTGTATTTATACGGAGACTTGATTACACACAGGTGGATTGTATTTATCATCATTAGTCATTTAGGTCAACATTGGATCATTCAGAGATCCTCACTGAACTTCTGGAGAGAGTTTGCTGCACTGAAAGTAAAGGGGCTGAATAATTTTGCACGTCCAATTTTTCAGTTTTTGATTTGTTAAAAAAGTTTGAAATATCCAATAAATGTCGTTCCACTTCATGATTGTGTCCCACTTGTTGTTGATTCTTCACAAAAAAATACAGTTTTATATCTTTATGTTTGAAGCCTGAAATGTGGCAAAAGGTCGCAAAGTTTAAGGGGGTCGAATACTTTCGCAAGGCACTGTATGTAGCCTGCTATAACAACATGTATTTCGCCTACTATAACAACATGTATGTAGTCTACTATAACAACATGTATGTAGCCTCCTATAACAACATGTATGTAGAATACTATAACAACATGTATGTAGCCTACTATAACAACATGTATGTAGTCTACTATAACAGCATCAATGTAGCTTGCTATAACAACATGTATGTAGTCTACTATAACAGCATTAATGTAGCCTGCTATAACAACATGTATGTAGCCTGCTATTAACAACATGTATGTAGCCTGCTATAACAACATGTATGTAGTCTACTATAACAGCATTAATGTAGCCTACTATAACAACATGTATGTAGTCTACTATAACAACATGTATGTAGCCTACTATAACAACATGTATTTAGCCTACTATAACAACATGTATGTAGCCTCCTATTATCAACATGTATGTAGCCTATTATAACAACATGTATGTAGCCTCCTATTATCAACATGTATGTAGCCTACTATAACAACATGTATGTAGCCTACTATAACAACATGTATGTATCCTACTATTATCAACATGTATGTAGCCTACTATAACAACATTAATGTAGCCTACTATAACAACATAACAACATGTATGTAGCCTACTATAACAACATGTATGTAGTCTACTATAACAGCATCAATGTAGCTTGCTATTACAACATGTATGTAGTCTACTATAACAGCATTAATGTAGCCTGCTATAACAACATGTATGTAACCTGCTATTAACCACATGTATGTAGCCTGCTATAACAACCTGTATGTAGTCTACTACAACAACATGTATGTAGTCTACTATAACAGCATTAATGTAGCCTACTATAGCAATGAGGTTGACTGGTCAGGGGCCCCTTCTGACCCAGTGACATTACTGCATGGAGAGACAGCAGCCAGCAGAGGGAGGAAGAGAGCTGTGTCACGCCCTGACCATAGTTTACTTTGTATTTTCTATGTTTTGATTGGTCAGGGTGTGATCTGGGTGGGCATTCTATGTTGGATGTCTTGTTTGTCTATTTCTATGTCTGGCCTGATATGGTTCTCAATCAGAGGCAGGTGTTAGTCATTGTCTCTGATTGGGAACCATATTTAGGTAGCCTGGGTTTCACTGTGTGTTTGTGGGTGATTGTTCCTGTCTATGTGTTTTCACCAGATAGGGCTGTTTAGGTTTTTGTTACGTTCATCACGTTCTTTATTTTGTAGTGTTTGTATTGATTCGTGTTTTATGTTTGTTCATTAAAACATGGATCGCAATCTACACGCTGCATTTTGGTCCGACTCTCCTTCTCACGAAGAAAACCGTTACAGAATCACCCACCACCAACGGACCAAGCAGCGTGTCAACAGGCAGCAGCAGCAGCGTAAAGAGGAATGGACATGGGAGGACGTTTTGGAGGGCAAGGGCTGTTACACTTGGGAGGAGATACTGGCTGGAAGAGATCGCCTCCCATGGGAACAGGTGGAGGCACTTAGGAGAGCAGAGGCAGCCGGAGAGAGGAGCCGGCGATATGAGGGAACACGGCTGGCAAGGAAGCCCGAGAGGCAGCCCCAAAAATTTCTTGGGGGGGGGCTAACAGGGAGTATGGCTACGCCAGGTAGGAGACCTGGGCAGACTCCCTGTGCTTACCGGGGGGCTAGAGAGACCGGACAGGCACCGTGTTATGCAGTGGTGCGCACGGTGTCTCCAGTGCGGGTGCATAGCCCGGTGCGGTATATTCCAGCTCCACGTGTCGGCCGGGCTAGATTGAGCGTCGAGCCTAATGCCATGAAGCCGGCTCTACGCAGCTGGTCCCCAGTGCGTCTCCTTGGGCCGGTTTACATGGCACCAGCCTTGCGCTCGGTTTCTCCGGTTCGCCTGCATAGTCCAGTGCGGGCTATTCCACCTCGCCGCACTGGCAGGGCGACCGTGAGCATTCAACCAGGTAAGGTTGGGCAGGCTCGGTGCTCAAGAGCTCCAGTGCGCCTGCACGGTCCGGTTTTTCCAGTACCACCTCCACACCCCAGCCCTCCGGTAGCAGCTCCCCGCACCAGGCTTCCTGTGCGTGTCCTCGGCCCAGTACCACCAGTGCCAGCACCACGCATCAGGCCTACAGTGCGCCTCGCCTGTCCAGCGCTGCCAGAGCCTCCCGCCTGTTTAGCGCTGTTAGAGCCTGCCTTCTCTACAGCGCTGCCGGAGTCTCCCGCCTGTTCAGAACTGCCAGTTAGCATAGAGCTGCCAGTTAGCATAGAGCTGCCAGTTAGCATAGAGCTGCCAGTTAGCATAGAGCTGCCAGTTAGCATAGAGCTGCCAGTTAGCATAGAGCTGCCAGTTAGCATAGAGCTGCCAGTTAGCATAGAGCTGCCAGTTAGCAAGGAGCTGCCAGTCTGCATAGAGCTGCCAGTCTGCATGGAGCTGCCAGTCTGCAAGGAGCCGCCAGAGCTGCCAGTCTGCAGGATGCCGCCAAAGCTGCCAGTCTGCAAGGAGCCGCCAGAGCTGCCAGTCTGCAAGGAGCCGCCAGAGCTGCCAGTTAGCATGGAGCAGCCAGGGCCGCCAGTCAGTATGGAGCAGCCAGGGCCGCCAGTCAGCATGGAGCAGCCAGGGCCGCCAGTCAGCATGGAGCAGTCAGGGCCGCCAGTCAGCATGGAGCAGCCAGAGCTGTCAGTCAGCATGGAGCAGCCAGTCAGCATGGAGCAGCCAGAGCTGCCAGTCAGCATGGAGCAGCCAGTCAGCATGGAGCAGCCAGAGCTGTCAGTCATCATGGAGCAGCCAGAGCAGTCTGCCAGCATGGAGCAGCCAGAGCTGTCAGTCAGCATGGAGCAGCCAGAGCAGCCAGTCTGTGTCGACCAGACTCTTCCAGATCTGCCAGTCGACCAGACTCTTCCAGATCTGCCAGTCGACCAGACTCTTCCAGATCTGCCAGTCGACCAGACTCTTCCAGATCTGCCAGTCGACCAGACTCTTCCAGATCTGCCAGTCGACCAGACTCTTCCGGATCTGCCAGTCGACCAGATTCTCCTGGATCCGCCAGTCAGCCAGGATCTTCCAGAACCGCCAGCCAGCCAGGATCTGCCGGATCCAACCACCTGCCTGAGCTTCCTCTCAGTGCTGAGCTTCTTCTCAGTGCTGAGCTTCCTCTCAGGGCTGAGCTACCCATCTGTCCCGAGTTACCTCTGTCCCGAGCTGTCCCTCTGTCCCATGTTATCATTGTGGTGGGTAACCTATTTAGGGACGTTTAGGAGGGGAATTAAAACTGTCATGGAGTGGGGTCCACGTCCAGCGCCAGAGCCGCCACCGCGGACAGATGCCCACCCAGACCCTCCCCTATAGGTTCAGGTTTTGCGGCCGGAGTCCGCACCTTGGGGGGGGGGGTACTGTCACGCCCTGACCATAGTTTACTTTGTATTTTCTATGTTTTGATTGGTCAGGGTGTGATCTGGGTGGGCATTCTATGTTGGATGTCTTGTTTGTCTATTTCTATGTCTGGCCTGATATGGTTCTCAATCAGAGGCAGGTGTTAGTCATTGTCTCTGATTGGGAACCATATTTAGGTAGCCTGGGTTTCACTGTGTGTTTGTGGGTGATTGTTCCTGTCTATGTGTTTTCACCAGATAGGGCTGTTTAGGTTTTTGTTACGTTCATCACGTTCTTTATTTTGTAGTGTTTGTATTGATTCGTGTTTTATGTTTGTTCATTAAAACATGGATCGCAATCTACACGCTGCATTTTGGTCCGACTCTCCTTCTCACGAAGAAAACCGTTACAAGCTGGTTATCTGATGAAGAGTCGTTCAGGCAGGTTAGCTCCCATTGTATGCCTATGTCCATGGGCAGACTGGCCATATGGCGGACTGGTCCAGTTTTTGCCATGTGGGACCGTATAACTTGTTTTTTTGTTTGTAAAATGACCATTATCTGGCTAATAACAGGGGGCCTCAAGGAAAAAAAGGGGATGGTGTAAGAAATGCCAGGGCTGATTTCTGGTCCCAGTCCGCACCTGCCTATGTCTGTATTTACCTGTTGGGCCCGAGCAGGCTAGTCACACTTTCTTGTAGCTTCTTGATGACCATCACAAACATTCTAGTACCGTAGTTCGTCCATTTACCTGTTGTTGAGTAGAGTGGTTGGTTAGGTGCCCTTTCCCAATGTGTAGACTATCTTCAAAAGGCCTTTATCATGGAGAACAACTCTGAATGCTAGATGGGTAAGGGCTAGGCTTGTATCGTAGGCCTTTCTAGCTTTAATCAGAAACAATCCTGTGATTAGGCTACATGATTCAGTTCTTCCATCAGCCAATCAGAAAATGGGAATGTAATATCAAATTGTGGTCACTGTCTTTGATATTGGATTGATTTGGTCAACCTTTGAAATACCAAGTAGCAAACATTAGTGACTGCGAAAACAAATGTAGTGCCATTTTGACGGAACAGTGTCATTTCTGGTGGTGTGGAAAGGGCCTATGGAGTAGATTACAGTAGGCTATAGGTCCATTTTTACAACATGAATTTAAAGATTCATGAACCAAAAACTATTATATAGACCTACGGGTAAGGAAACAGGAAGGATATGCTGCTTGGTTATTTTTGGGGTTGTAGAGGTCAGGCAACTCAGCCTGTGTTGCGTGCAGTGAGCTCTCCTCTCCGGCTCCCTTTTCCCACACATGATGAAAGCTGTCATGTTCTGAGCCAACACACGCATGTGTTCCACTCAGAGCAGCTCAAGCCAAACCCCTCAATCAATTTCTATTCATAAACGCCCTTTCAGCAGCAAATAGTGGAAATAGTTCAGCTGTGCCTGGGGAATATGTATTGCGCACAAGGGGAATCTGATGGTGATTATATTGTGACGATGTCTCGGAACACACGTCATGTCAGTCACCGTAATTGTTGTTTTGTTCTGTACCAGGCAGCCTCTCACCTCTCGGGGGCTGAGCAGGCCTACCAACCATGCCACAACAGTCGGTTTAGGGCCTACACAACCCAAATGTGTATTTCACAATAATTGGCTTTCTGTGAGTTGAGAAAAACATGGGGGTGATCTTTAGGCTGAAAATGGCATTTGTTTGCCTGGCATTTACATAAGCTTCCTGTTGTCAGACCGAAGCTACACACTAGGCCTAGCTAACAGAAATGACTTTGATATCAAATACAAACATGGTGAATGTTATTTATGATTTTAAATGTACAAATTTTCAAATTCCAATAAAGAAATGTGTGACGTAGCTAGCATTATGGCTTCAAGGTCGACTGATTATGTTCATAATGATAGTTGACTGTAGGCCACAGAGCTTTGTTTATCCTATGGCATCTGTATTTAAGAGAGTGTAGGCCTATAGCTCAACCTTTATTTAACTAGGCAAGTCAGTTAAGAACAAACTCTTATTCTACAATGACAGTCTACCCCAGCCAAACCCTCCCCTAACCCGGACAACTGTGCGCCACCCTATGGGACTCCTCAGCACGGCCAGTTGTGACACAGCCCGGGATTGAACCAGGGTGTGTAGTGCACCCCTAGCACTGAGAGGCAGTGCCTTATACCACTGCGCCACTCAGTCAACTTAACTCTCCTTGTGTGGAACCATGTGTCTACTATAACAACCTCCACAACACAGAACATTCTTTTGGTTGTTCACCCGAAACACACACTGTTAACAGCTGTGCAGTATTTCACTCAACCTCTTCAGCTCGAGTGTTTTCTGTGCAAAGCAAAACCTCTCACTATTATAAGATCTGTGATCATGTGGCACTGACAGCAGGGCGGTCGTGGGAAGTCCCTGGGAAGAGACGAGAGGGAAAAAGTGGGAGAAGGAGAAACAATAGGAAGAAGATGGACAATGACAGAAAAGAGAGGGATGAATAATGAAAGGAAGGAAAGGTAGATACAGGGTAGATGTGTGGAGGTTGAAGATGATGGTTCTTCTCTCTCTCTTCTCTCTCTCTCTCTTCTTCTCTCTCTCTTCTTCTCTCTCTCTCTCTCTCTCTTCCTCTCTCTCATCCTCTCTTTCACTCCGTCTCTCTCTTTCTCTCTCTCTCATCCCCTTTCTCATTCCCTCTCTCTTTCTCTCCTTCTCTCTCTCTCTATCATACCCCTCTCACTCACTCACTCCCTCTCTCTCTTTCTCTCTTTCTTTATATCTGTCTCTCACACTCACATAGACTCACCATACACACACACGTACACAGACTCCCCCCCCCCTCTCTCTGACTGTCTCCTCTGTAATGAGCTCCAGATGTGGAGCTGAGGGGGGGAGTGAAGGGGGAGGAGGGGCGTAGCAGCGTGCATGTCATCTGTGCGGGTGGAGAGAGAGACGCCCGTCCGAAGGGACCCTGTCAGGCCTGATGGAGTGGCCAGGGCCTGGGGCGAGGGGTGCGGAGGACAAGGGGCGAGGAGGGGTACAGGGGGACGAGGGTTAGAGGGGTGAGGAGGGGTACAGGGGGGAGGGGGTCAGAGAGGCTGTACATCTGGAATCACTTCAGGTCAGTCTGGCCTGGCCGTGAAAGGTGAGCCAGGGCGCCACTGTGCTGTGCAGACCTGCAATGACCACGCACCCCTGGTACCTAGTACTATCCCATATAGACTACCACACAGCAAACCTCCACAGTGACCAATGCCGTCACAAACCAATATGGTCAAAAACAAGCCCTAACACTGTCTTAAAATAGTCCCTTTCTCATACACAACAAGGTGTAGGGACGACAAGCTGTAAAATACATTGGATTGCGCTGCAGAGATGTCAAACACCAGCAGTTTTATGGCAGGATATTCAGTGTCAAGTTAAGTCAACTAGTGTTTGTTTACGACAGGTTATGAAGGGCCAGTGAGTAGAAACACCTCTCTCTGACAGCCGCTGAACACAAAGAGGCCACTGTGCCCACAGTTTTAGAGAGAGGATTTCCCTCCTCGTAAATATCTGTTTTTTAAAGATGGAATATTTTTGTTTGTGGTAATCAGCAGATCGTGAAAAGCTTGATGTTTTGGAGAGTAGCGTTATTCTGAAGAAGTCTGTCCCTGGGTTATAAAACACTTTTAAGTGGACATGCACAACTTTCAAAAGCCATTTTCCCTCCAAATGGTCACCAATTATTAGATTTTTTAAAAACAAATCCAATGTTTGAAATGGCCTCTGTTGCAGTTGCCGAATGGAAAAATGGCACTTGGTGTCATGGTTATTTTAAATTAATAAATTGAATGAATGATATCTATGGATATGGCCTCCTTAGGAGCATAATATTTGTTCCTTTTTATTTAGCAGAAGTCTTGAGCCATACCAAGATCCAAGTCACCGTAGAAAACAGTTAAATCAAGTACAGGCTTAACTGAATGAACCACAAAGACTGAATGCAATATTCCATTTTATTCAATAGTTTGGAGAATGGCCTCATCTCCGAGGGAAGATCCTCAGAGCCAGATGTGATGGCAGGTAGCTATGCGGGACTACTAGCCGGGCATCGAACCCCCCGCTGGGGTAAAGGAGTTACAATGACGCACCTTAAGGTTATTATAGCTGCTGGTGGTGGGGAGGTGAATGGTTGTTGAAAACTGTTGCTGAAAAACAGCAAGTGAGAGAACGAAGATAAGTTGACATATAAATACATCCCAAGACTTACGACCCATATTGGTTGAGAGAGAGGAAGGTGATAATTGCCAAAGTGAGCCCATAGGTTAAACATCAAGCGTGAGGAATGTGCATAACGGTGCCGTGCTTATAGGCTATAGGGTCAATAGGTGAATGTCATTCTGCACGTGGCTAATAGGAAAGAGGAGAAGAAACAAGACACTATGCCCCTAGAATAGGAAACACAGTGAATTATGTTATGCTTCCTGGATGAAGTTAAACAAGCATTCACACCGGCCTTCCTGATTGAACTTTGGTAAATTACATTTGATATGATTCCCTTTGGGAAATTCTAAATATTCTAAAATTCTAGATATTCAAAAATTCTAAATATATAAAAAATCTAAATATTAATAAAATTCTAAATATTCAAAAATTCTAAAAATTCCTAGATATTCTAAAATTCTAAATATTCTAAAATTCTAAATATTCTAAAATTCTAAATATTCTAAAATTCTAAAAATTCCTAGATATTCTAAAAAAATTCTAGATACTCTAAAAGTGGCCTCCACATCTTTCTATTTAAATAGTTTAAATCTCATGTAGATATCGTGGCTGGATAGTGCAACCCTCAAATAGCTTTCAACCGTGTAAGTCTGACACAGTGGCATTACTTTGCTTGAGTTTATTAATATACATGATTATCTGTTACAAATAAAGAATATCATACATAGATTAAGCGAAACTACGGTCTTGGATTCAGAAATAGGTTACATTAGCCTTTCCTGTATAGTGTACCATGGCATTATATGAATCAAAATGCGCCGGGAAAAAGGGTTTGCTTGTCAGTGGAATAAAATGGAAAGACATGTGAGAAGAAAAAATATTAAAATGTATAAATGTTTGTAACCTCCCAAGGATAAGTCCTTGTTGATGTTGTTGTTGTTGTTGATCAGGAAGTTACTCATCCCATTCTGCTGTTATAATCCTATTGAATGCTCTATAATAAAAATACAGGAAACTCCATTTGAAAAGTCGTCCATCCTGGTGTCTCCTCCTCATCTCCTCCTCACCCCAAGGAAGTGGTCACTGTGGTCTTGACCGTGAATAAAACTAGAAATGGACACTGACAGCCTGACAGTCAGATTGATTCGGTCAGGATTTCCATATCTTTGGAGACTAGCCTTTCATTCAGTCAAAACCAAATTGAAAGAAAGAATAAAAACAGTCATTTGCTACAGCATCCAGTCCCAGTCTAGATGTCTTTGGTTTAATTGGTTGATCTCTTTGGTTTAATTGGTTGATCTCTTTTGTTTAATTGGTTAGTACAGACAGCGACAGTTCAGCGATGCTCAGGATAGGAGAGACGCGGCTCACAGAAACAGCCTCTCGTGATTCCCTCGCGTCGCTTGCTTTCTCATCAGATGCTTCAGGTTTGCGGACAGTATAGGAAGCAGGTCCATCGCTATAGCTCCGGAACGAGAGGAGACTTCAAGCTAAAATGGAGGGCAGATCTTAATCATCCCTGTGGGGGCCAGGCAGGGTTCTTACTGTCTGTCTGTGTGGGACAGACGTGTGAGAGAGAGAGAGAGAGACCCCAGCCCCACCATGAAGCCTCTCTCTCCCCCCTCTCTCCTCAGTTGACCGTGGGCACGTGGTTCAAGCTGTACTCCTTAGCTTTGAGCCGCAGGTTGGCGATGCTGTTAGCCATGTTCATTCCCTGGGATGTATTGGGGTTGGAGCATGTGGGGGGGTAGGTTGCCATGGCACTGGAGGAGAGAACGGTACAGAGGGCAAAGGTCAGATAGAATTGTAACCCGCGGCGATGGAGCCAACATGACAATGTGAGTTCAACTAGAATAGCATTGTTATTAACATCACAGAGCTCATCATGAGGAAAAACATAAAATGTGTTTAATTGTTCATTGCTGTAAAAGTCAAGATTTTGGCAGTCTTTTTAATGATGACTGAATAATTCATTTGTTTTGACTTACTCTGGAAAATACCAAGACACATCAAGCCAAAAAATAAAAAAAATAAGGGACCACATGTAGTAAAGTGAAAGAGTACTTGCTTTGTGAGGGCAGCATTTTCTGTGGCACTCGCATTGGCACTCCCTCCGGCATTGGGTACCAGCTTAATAAGAATATATAAATGGTGATGTATGTGTTAGCACCACATTAGTGTGATATTATTCACTGGCATTACTTCTGGTCATGTGACTATCCACTATAGTGAGTACAGCCGGGCCAGAAAGCCATCCCAATTTAGTCATTTAGCAGACGCTCTTATCCAGAGCGACTTGCCTACATTTTATTATTTGTCCCCCGTGGGAATCAAACCCACAACCTTGGCGTTGCAAGCTCCATGCTCTACCACCTGAGCCACATGGGGGGGGGGGGGTTTACTGTAAATCACAACCAATGTAACCAGAGGCACAAAAAATCCTGCCCAGTGGAGCCTGCTGTTGCTCTAGTGTTTATTATTTGGTATTGTATAACAGAGAAGGTCACAGGGATCAACAGTGGATTTCATACGGTTTGTTTTCAGATTATCACCTCATCACGAGGGCCATTGGATCTCTCATTCCTCCCTCGTGTTAAGGAGAATGGAGAAAAGGAATGAAAAGAGAGAAAGACTGGCCTGTTTACAGATACTCTGTAGTTTTAGAAATAGGACTCAATCTATATTGTGCCACCATAGATTATACAAAACATTCATGCACTGTGTTTTTAGAATATTAGTTTGTGATGGGTATAAGAAAGGTCATTGGAGAGAGTGTAGAACTGGCAAAAACTGAGAGATGGAGAGGAAAGTATAGGCCTGACTGAATTCAACCACTAAAACTATGAAAGGAGAGGGGGTTGGAGGTTAGGGGTGGTGGGGTGTTAGTGAGAGGCGAGGGGGTTGGAGGTTAGGGGTGGTGGGGTGTTAGTGAGAGGAGAGGGGGTTGGAGGTTAGGGGTGGTGGTGTGTTAGTGAGAGGAGAGGGGGTTGGAGGTTAGGGGTGGTGGGGTGTTAGTGAGAGGCGAGGGGGTTGGAGGTTAGGGGTGGTGGGGTGTTAGTGAGAGGAGAGGGGGTTGGAGGTTAGGGGTGGTGGTGTGTTAGTGAGAGGAGAGGGGGTTGGAGGTTAGGGGTGGTGGTGTGTTAGTGGAGAGGAGAGGGGGTTGTAGGTTAGGGGTGGTGGGGTGGTGGTGTGTTAGTGAAAGGAGAGGGGGTTGGAGGTTAGGGGTGATGGGGTGGTGGGGTGTTAGTGAGGTGAGAGGGGTTTGGAGGTTAGGGGTGGTGGGGTGTTAGTGAAAGGAGAGGGGGTTGGAGGTTAGGGGTGATGGGGTGTTAGTGAGGTGAGAGGGGTTTGGAGGTTAGGAGTGGTGGGGTGGTGGGGTGTTAGTGAGAGGAGAGGGGGTTGGAGGTTAGGGGTGGTGGGGTGTTAGTGAGAGGATAGGGGGTTGGAGATTAGGGGTGGTGGGGTGTTAGTGAGAGGAGAGGGGAGAGGGGGTTGGAGGTTAGGGGTGGTGGGGTGTTAGTGAGGGGAGAGGGGGTTGGAGGTTAGGGGTGGTGGGGTGTTAGTGAGGTGAGAGGGGTTTGGAGGTTAGGGGTGGTGGGGTGTTAGTGAAAGGAGAGGGGGTTGGAGGTTAGGGGTGATGGGGTGTTAGTGAGGTGAGAGGGGTTTGGAGGTTAAGAGTGGTGGGGTGGTGGGGTGTTAGTGAGAGGATAGGGGGTTGGAGATTAGGGGTGGTGGGGTGTTAGTGAGAGGAGAGGGGAGAGGGGGTTGGAGGTTAGGCGTGGTGGGGTGTTAGTGAGGGGAGAGGGGGTTGGAGGTTAGGGGTGGTGGGGTGTTAGTGAGGGGAGAGGAGATGGGGTTGGAGGTTAGGGGTGGTGGGGTGGTGGGGTGTTAGTGAGAGGAGAGGGGGTTTGGAGGTTAGGGGTGGTGGGGTGTTAGTGAGGGGAGAGGGGGCTGGAAGTGGCATTAAGGAAGGGGTGGTAGGGTTAAAGTGTGGTTATTGCAGGAGCAAGGGGTGAGAGAGGGAGCCGAAAACATCTGTGTTTTCGGTGAAAGGGGTAGAGCTATGACAATGATAGGAAGGGGGGGGGGCGAGAGGGTCTACCTGTAAGGAGAGGCACTGCCCCAGGATAGGTAGTCATTTGGGCGGGGGGCCGGACGGGGTACGATGGGCTGCTCCACGGCCGTGACGTCCCCAGAGTAGGACTTAAGGAGCGAGGCGTTCTTGCTGGCCAACATGGCTCGCTCGTTCCGACGAAACTTTGCTCTTCTATTCTGAAACCACACCTGGGAAAAATACATACAAATGAGCGCACATTCAAATAATTAATGTACAGTAGTCCCTCAAATATAACCAGTCCAATTAATTTAGCTACAGTTTATAAACTACTTTTAATACTGATATAAATCCTTCACACTATATCTCTATGTAAAGTGTTATTCATATCTTAATATTTCAGAACTTATATCATATTTAACTCCTGAATTCAATTCAACACACACACACACACACACACACACACACACACACACACACACACACACACACACACACACACCACATGCCTCCTTTGTTAGCAGATCAAGGGCCTGACTGGGGAACTAATAATGCCGTTCCTCACTCTGAAATCAAATCCATTATTAAACGTTTTGGGAGCGCCGAGGCTCGGGAGGCACAGCTTACGCAGCGCCTCAGGAATGAGCCCAAAGTCTCTTTTATCAAAGGATTTCTGCATCCCGCTCTGGTACGAATTAATCACAGATGTTCGCTCTCTCTCCTTCACGCTCTTGTTCAGTCTCTCCCTTTCTCTCTCTTTCTCCATCTCTCTCTCTCTCACACACACACGCACCCACACATACACAACTGTGCCATCAAGATCTACCCAATGTTTTTAATAAATATCATACATTTGTCTGATATAGAGAAATAGCCTGCAAGGTCCTTGGGTCCTAATAGTTTCCATGATTAGAGGACACAAGAACGTGGGAGCCTGAGGATCACCTATTAGGATTATGCTGTGGAGTCCTCTTTATGATGAGATAACACAAGAATGTGGGAGCCTGAGAATCACCTATTAGGATTATGCTGTGGAGTCCTCTTTATGATGAGATAACACAAGAACGTGGGAGCCTGAGGATCACCTATTAGGATTATGCAGTGGAGTCCTCTTTATGATGAGATAACACAAGAATGTGGGAGCCTGAAGATCACCTATTAGGATTATGCTGTGGAGTCCTCTTTATGATGAGATAACATAAGAACGTGGGAGCCTGAAGATCACTTATTAGGATCACCTGGCTGGGGCTATTAGGATTACAGTATGCTAATGACTGGGAGGTCGTGGTTCTCTGTGGCTCAGTTGGTAGAGACGATGAGGCCACCCAAACTAAAAATATATGCTTAGGATAAAAGCGTCTGCTAAATGGCATAATGTGATCCTACCTGCACCCGTGCCTCTGTGAGGTTGACCCTGCGTGCCAGGTCCTCTCTGACGAAGGCGTCAGGGTAGTGTGTCCTCTCAAACACCCTCTCCAGAGCCTGCAGCTGGCTGCTGTTGAACGTAGTTCTGTTCCTCCTCTGTTTCCTCTTCTTCTTCTCCTCTGCGTTCAGCTGCTCATCTACAACACAACATCATGGTCAGACACAGGAAATACTTCGCACAGACTAACTGTAGAATATGATCTGTGATCTAACAGAAACAGTAAACATCCTCTCACTGTTGGCTGTCTGCTCCCAATAAGTATTTTTATATCCTACATGTGTTTATCCCATTTATACGCATACAGGTTCACACAGATAAACATACTACGATAGAGATATATGTTATATTTTATACGGTGTATAAGGTACTGAATACAGGTAGACACACATAGGCTTACAGTACATAAACACTTCCTATCAATAGCACCATATTGTCTCTCAAGTGTGTTCACTGTGGACTGTTTCTACAACCCAGTTTGTTGTCATCATGTAATGTAATGAGAGAAAGAGGGAAAGATAGAGGGGGGGGGGGGAAGAGAGAGAGAGAAAGAGAGAGAGAGACATCGTTACAACACTGTATATAGCCATAATATGACATTTGAAATGTCTCTATTCCTTTGGAACCTTTGTGAGTGTAGTGTTTACTGTACATTTTTTATAGTTTATTTCACTTTTGTTTATTATCTAGTCCACTAGATTTGGCAATGTTAACATGTTTCCCATGCCAATAAGGCCCTTTGAATTTAATTTAATTGAATTGAGAGGGAAAGTGAGAGAGAGGGGAGAGAGCGAGAGAGAGAGAGAGAGAGAGAGAGAGAGAGAGAGAGAGAGAGAGAGAGAGTGAGAGTGAGGGGGAGAGAGCATTAGAGAGTGAGAAGACTTTTCTTGTCAATCACCAACTATGTATGCTTTATTTCTCTCCTCAGAGGATGTATAACCTCTTCTATGACTTTATTGTACTGAGAATGTTATAATTGTTACTGTTGCTACAGTGGGCGAACGTGTGAATCCAAATTAAGCCTACAAGTCTCTTTTGGGGGATAGTTGCACCATTTCACGCGGAAGAACAACCATTTACAGTTCTCAGTAAGTTCCCACAATGTTGTCATCTTTTACCCATTCATCAACGGAAAACCATGATGAATGCACTGAACAGCCATAAAGTTCATATTAAAAGGCCTATTCTCTTAGTAAGTTTATGTTCTTTATAGCAAGGCAACACAGAATGGAGTATATATTAAACTTCATGTTTCTCTTTATTTTACCATTTTCTGTCGCCTATCGCTGTGGTTGGCCTTGTGGTCGAAAATTTGGAAGACTCAAGAAGGTCCCAAATATGTAGGTTTTATATCAGGAATACACCCGGAGAGACTAATAATTCAAAAAAAAATTGCGCACAGTCGACATTGGGAACACAGTCGACATTGTGAACACAGTCGACATTGGGAACACAGTCGACATTGGGAACACAGTCGACATTGGGAACACAGTCGACATTGGGAACACAGTCGACATTGTGAACACAGTCGACATTGTGAACACAGTCGACATTGGGAACACAGTCGACATTAGGAACACAGTCGACATTGGGAACACAGTCGACATTGTGAACACAGTCGACATTGGGAACACAGTCGACATTAGGAACACAGTCGACATTAGGAACACAGTCGACATTAGGAACACAGTCGACATTAGGAACACAGTCGACATTGTGAACACAGTCGACATTGGGAACACAGTCGACATTGGGAACACAGTTCCAGGGCTATAAGAGGCTTATCTTAATTATACCATTAATTATCAAATACTGTGTAAAAAAAAGTTTGAAACTAGAATGTATAAAATACATGTATTATGTTGTGCTAATCATTTATATTAATCTGAAACCAATTGTGAATTCTGTAAAGTTGCAATTGCACTCATTGTAACAGGGTATCTTGTTGTAAACTAATGATAAAAGAACAACTGCTAAGTCACCGCGTAGCAGCAGACGATATAACAGGACATAAAGGCTATTTCTGTTATTATGTTACTCATATCAATTACATGTATCATAGCGTAATGGGCGTGGGAAATGGGCTTCAAAAATCATTATTAGGCTAAATAATTGTGCATAAAAAAATATACACATTTTTACAATACAACGATTGCCAAAATAATATAATCGATATAGGCTATTTGTTTCTATCAAAATTAGCTGAGGTTTATTCGTTGCCAAAAAGGATCATTTGTAAGTTTCGAAATTACAAATTTAAACATGAACTGTAAATCGATAGGATAGTTCTGCACTAGGAAAATACCCACTGGGCACAAATGTCAGTTCAACGTCTAGTTTTGATTTACATTTGGTTGAGTTGTCAACTAAGGTGAATTCAAAGTGAAATCAACCAACAATGTCACTATGTCATTGGATTTAGGTTGCAGGTTGGGTGAAAAAAAACAACTAAGACCCTTACATTGATGACTCTTGCAAATCCAAACTGTTTTCCACGTCATCAATTATTTTATTTTTTAATGGTATGGAAACAACGATTATTCAACCCGTTTTTGCCCAGTAGGTATGTTGTTTGTCCCTGCTAAAATAATACATTAAAACCATGTTATTATGTGAAGGCCTAAGAAATATAATAATCTGAGCTGAAAACATAAGACCAAAGGTGCAGTTGTTGTTTGCATACTGACAAATGGCGTGATGTGACTGGATGGAGGCTGATCGAACCACATAAGAAACCTTTTATGTGGTAAACGGGGTGAAAACCATTCAATTTCAACCGATGCCTATAATCATGATGATTTAGGCCTTAACCAAATTATAGTAGTCTAGAGCCTACTGCGATCTGGCTCCATGAAAAAAATGTTTATGGGAATTAGTTAAAGCTCGTGTGAAATTGTTGGTAATATATTTTAAAAGTAAGAAAATTCACAACGATGATTTATGGGCTTTGCATAATGTTAATTGTCCAAGCTATGTGTTCCTCCTCCTAATATTACACGTTTTTTTTGCTTGTTTTCTATAGGCCTAAATGTGTGTACGAATACCAAACATTACACAAACATCCCAACATGATTCATTACGGAACATAGTTATTCTTGACAAGCAGATCTAATGACGTTGTGTTATTTGATCCCATAATTGTCACAGCCACGTCAACAGGACACATCCGATAATTATGACAAATTATTATGTAGAAATATTCTGAAGTTGTTTGACAAGCGAAATAACTGTGAATTAACGACATAAACCTTACCCACGTTTCTCACATACCTCTCCTCGAGGTCCGATTTACCCGTAAAATAACAATAACACTCATTAAACCCTAACGTTTCTGTCAACCTCTCCAAATGACTCTGGATTGGAGGGCGTATCACCTGGGACCTGACGGGTTCATTTACTCTCTCAACAGTATGGCTGAATGGGGAAAACCCGCTGTGTTCTTTTGCTTTTAATGGGGTGTATCCAAATTGACTTCAGTCTCCTCTATCGCATTTAAAAAAAATAAAATTATAGACAAACCACATTTCAGGCTATCCTCCTGACCCATCTAAGTCATCAAGGCAGTTGTGGACGCCTCCATAGTAGTGTTTGTTTTGATTTATTATTGTAAAGCTTGACTTTTCCATAATATTTATTTTTGTTGACTATATCCACCAACATCGCCATACTTCGTTGACGTCAAAGTGTTAATGGTAAATGAATGGTCGTTTTCAGTGTAGTCGTCAGAGACGATATATTACCACGAATCACGAAGGACTCTATATTTCAACGGGGAAAGACTGTGCAAGACTTAATGAAAATAAATGAAAGTAGCTTGCAGTATATACGGTATTTGTTCACACTGTACACTGCAATTCTTCTCCAAAGAGACCCACTCAAATTACCGATGGCGCACACCGAAATGGGTTCAAACCTCAAATCATGCGGATTATTTTGCGAATTATTAACAACGTGGGTTCCTATAGTTTACACGATATAGACCTAGCCTGCATTTGCTAATGTAGCCTAATAATCAATTTCTGCGTTAAGGTGTTAATCAGTCCCGAGTGTATAGGCTGCACTTGGTGTCCACTTCTTACTTACTCTCCTGCTGGGTGGTGTCGCTCCCACTGGTCAGCCCCGGGGACTCCAGCATATTCCTCCCTGCCTCACCGACACTCTCGTCCGCCTGTGTCCCAACCATTTCCCTGGCCTCCTCCAGATCCAACAGGTGGCTCACGGAGAAGTTCTTTTTGGCTTGAAGGTTTTCCAGATTCGATGTAATCGGACTCTCCAAGCGATTTGATATCGTTGCTTGCCTGTCCCTTACATGTGCATAGCTAGAAGTCATGACGCAAATAGGATACAGTAGAAAAAAACTGAGCAATAATAATAAGCGAGCCAAATGTATCCTTGCACATAGAACGCACGAACAGGAACAGCGCCTACAAACCAGCCGGAGAAACCTCAGTTTTCCAAGCAAAGCACAGTTGCTGCTCACATCCAGACGCAGCAGCGGCAGTAAACCAAACTTCTACAGATAGAAGAAAAAAGCTTTTCCTCTTGTTTGTTTTCCCTCGATCACAAATCTCTACGCATCCGGTCCATCCATACACGCGCATAAACAACAAATAGAGTCTCCATATAAAATCACAGCGTCCTGCATCTGGGTTTTCAAGAAGTCCTCTTAAAAAGTCCTCCCCACTTCCCACTCCTGTTGACTCACGGTCGCAACTGACTGAGCTTAACTGATGCCGAACAGATGCGCTCGTGTGTGCGTAAAGCTGGCTCAGCTCAGGGCTGAACGCACTGGGAAACTGACTCTGCAATGGCTAAGGCACCTTTCTTGGAACTATTGCTTTTTCTCAGTGAGAATCAGTCGACTCTCTCATGCTTTCCCTTCACTCTCTCTCTGTTTCTCTCAGTCTCTGCTTCTCTCTTGCTCTGGCACTTCAAATGAGGCGCACGCTGGCACGCTGCGGATGCTGCCTGAACCAGCCGGGGAGTAAATGAAACTCTGAGACTCCTGGGAGGGTAGTTGGACCATAATAGGAGTCCGTAATTACGTGGCGATGCTTGTGTGCTGTTTCTGACGTTTCACAGAGCCCCTCGCTACGCTCCCGTCCTCCTCAAGCTCTACCCTCCCCTTTCAGCAGCAAACAACCACACCAACAACATCTCCACCACCCAAAACCCACTGATTAAGGCTTTTTAACGAATCTCTGGCAACCTTAACCAACCTCTTGGACCCCGCGGCGGGAAGAGCCCCAGGAGCTCTGGAGGGGAGGGATAATTATCACCCCATGTGATGATAGCGTCAGTAAAGAGATTTTAACTGTCCGGGTATATCGGCCCCAGACCAACCCAATCACTATTACTGTTCAGGACGATTTATTGTCAATGTCTCCTCGTAAAACTGTTATCAGAACAGCAATTATGCAGTATACTTTGAATACCCACATATCTGATGAACATGTGGCCCATGGCGACATGTTCATTAGATATGTGGGTATTCAAAGTATACTGCATAATTGCTGTTCTGATAACAGTTTTACGAGGAGCCATTGACAATAAATCGTCCTGAACACAAATAAAGAACCTCTCATTTCCAGCTCATATAGCTAGCTCAAAATAATACAAAATAAAAACAATGGTAACCAATACATTCTTAATTAATCAACTGTAATGATGCCGTTATTGGCATTGCTTAGCTATGATTCACCCTGGCACACAATAGGCTATAACCAAAGCCAAACCCCAGACATTTTAATAGGCTGCACAAGCCGTTGTCTGACAAACATACATTTGTAATACTTTGGGTTTAGTGCAAAATTATATTCAGAATTGTTGGAATTGGGGTCTCATTTTGTGTGCGCTCTGACTGGGGGTCTTGACAGGGGGGCTCGGGGTGGGATGGAGGAATGGAGGGATGGAGGGAGTGACGTGTTTAGATGGCAGGAGTATAGACCCGCTATAGGCTCCATACTGCCATAGACATCCCGTAGATTCCAGCCCCTGATCTGGGAAAAGAACCCTTGATGCCATCAAAGGGACGCGGATTGAATCCAGATGTTATTTTCTCGTTCTTTCCATGTATTTAATGAAGGCGCGGGGATAGAGTAGTGTTTTTCATCATTAGTTTTCCCTCCAGATTTTTTTTCCCTGCCTACACGTTCATTCCAGTGCCAGTGTCGAAAGCCTCCCCAACAGTCTCGGCCTAAACCTCAAAGCTCCATCTAGGCTACTCTTTTCACTCCCGCTTAAATAATGTTATACGACAAAGTTACGACAAAACCTATTCCTTCATGTTTGTCTGGCCAAAAAGAAAGGTCAATGTTACTCTGTATGAAATGTGCCATCCGAAGTCTGGCCTGACCTTTGGAACTATAGGTCCATTCCGGCAAAAAAAATATATATTCATATGATTATTTCTAATTTAAACTCCTTATAGCCTGCATACTGATATGCACATGTAAGCGTGGCACATGTATGTACAAATATAGTATTCAAAGTAGCAAAGGGAAGTTTCAGGAGAGGAGAATATTTGTGAAATGTTTTTTAACATCAGCTATTGCCGCCTAAATGCCCATAAAAGCCCCAATCTCTGCACATTTGCAAGGGTCAAGCAAACATGTTTTGCTCGATAAAGGTCCAAACGTAAACAGCACTTTTGTAATTAATATGTAATTAAAAAGCAGAAACATAGTTACCAATCCATCCAAGGAATCAAATTACGCCCATGCGCTATAGTTGAGTCTTTACACACGTGGACCATTGACCCTTGATTGTCATTTCAGGCAAAGGCAATGATTAGTCTGACAAAAAAACCATACTAATTCACCGTTAATATGTTAATGGTTATATAAAAAAGCACAAATAAATCAACATTTGAGTTGCCATGTCTCCATTATGTTTAACTTCTAGGATTTTTTTTCACCGATTTTTTTATCCTTTTAAAACGTAATAAGCTCAAATGCACCGACATATTACGAACAATGGGGAAGAAACAACGAATGTAACAGTGAAATACCGTTATTGCCTTGCTGTAAACCGATGTCTAAGATTCAATAAGATCATTTGATAACACACTTTACACCTAATTTTGGCCATCTTCATAACAGTTCAATCATTGTTTCGTGCATATTATGTGTAGTTAAGGAATTCTCTCTGGATATTCAAAGAGTGGCTACAGGCATAAGAGAAACGTAAGGTACTTGGCATAAATCATTTTGATACATCACTTGTGAAAGCTGTGTAACAGTCAGTAAAGATAGGCTACAGAGAATCGTACAAAATGGGTGCTGAGTAGACATTTCACAGAAAAAACATTTGGGAAAGAAAGACGTTTTCAGTTTTTCAAGCAGCAAGAATTGTGTACCACAATTAAAATGTTGAAATAATCTACACAGAATGTATTTTTGGGGGAATACCTGTTTTTTCAGACAATAACATGAGTACAGAAACATAATACAGTGTAAATAATAACCGAAAGGTTTGAAATGATGGGCAATAATGTCGGCCTACTTTAACAAGGCCTATTGGGTTTTAGATTTTAGGTTTATGGAGCAATGACATGAAGTATATGCTCTAAAATATAGTTCCAGCTTTGGGACGCAAGAAACCGTTGCCTACAGAAGAAGGCAACAGCAGCCGTTGGCTTTATAATCAGAATCAGCGCTGGTGAATTAATTTCACACGCGCATGGCTTTGTAAACTCGGCGTGTTGTTTAATCGGGAGCAGATTGGTTTTTATGTCGGAACACAACACAGGCAGTTTGCAATTAGCGTGAGAGAGTTTTCAATGTTGGAACAATAGAGGTAGAGACTAGAGAGAGAGAGAGACCGTGTCGCATGTCCCTTCAGAGTCGCATGGCCCAAATGGCAGAGAGGGACTGAAATTTAACACACAATGACGTATCGGCAATACGGTTATCAATACTATATCCAAGTGGAAACACTTGCAGTAAATTATCTACTGTTATACCACGAACCAGTAAAAATTAAACAGCTTCTGTGCGTTCAAATTATTTAGATGATCTCGATTAGAAATGGCCAATGTTGATTATATTGTTATTGAAAACATCTGCCAATTGTGGATTCGAATGTTGTAATCCGAACTCGGTGCCTGCGCGAGGGATTTGCAGTTCAACAGGTCTCAAGATGAGAATTCCCTCGTCGCAGCAATCAGTGATGGAGAGGGGTGGAGGGGTGGGGGGGCAACACATAGTTTCGCGTCCAGGATATGGAGAGTCAACTAGGAGGCTATTTTACTCCCAATTAGAGAAATAAAGGTGGACATGGGCCAACGCGCTAACCCAATAGGCACTAAGGGTCACTGGACAGCACTGCAGCCAGCCAGTCAGCCCGGCCGACAGAGACGCATGCTGCGGACTAAGATGAGTACAAGTTATTCAGCCAAGAGCAAGGCAATATTTCAGCTAATACACCACTAAATCAGCAACAACAGAAAAACATACAAAGTGTGTGTTTTCATTGGGGGAATTGAATAAGCGCTGGTTGGTTGACCAAACTGCAATTATCCTTAAAGTCAATGGCAATGCACATGCAGGCCTAGTAACCTTCAGTGTTTCACAGAACAATTTTCAACAATTTCGATGCGTATTTACATAATTATTCAAACACAGGCCTACATTTTTTTTTATAAGTAACGAAAATTCAAAGTAGGCTAAATTAAATAATATACAATATAAAATCAAATTAACTTTCGTTCAATAAGCTATATACAGGCCTAGCGGTTTCTAAATTAATAATTGTATGTCATACACTTAAAAGAGAAAATGAATATGTCTGATTCCATATCGTATCTGATAACATGAGCAGGCTAGGCCTGGCCTGGCTTAAATGCTTATTACACTGATTACACGGGTCATTAAGCCCACATTATCAACATGAAAATGTATAGCAAAAACTGTATTTTCTCTCTCTCTCAAATTCTAATTCAGGGTAGGCATGTTTCACACAGTTCCATATATCTACAGCTGTATTACCGATTTCGATATGGCTGAGGCTAACAAATAGACCTATCATTTAGAAATACCTTGATAAATAACGTGATCGAAGAAGCCCAAATATAGGCTACACCTTAGCCTATTAGAGCCTTTACACAAACATTATTTTTTACCGCCATAAGCAAACTGTGCAGTGCAGTTATAATTGAACTCTCGACCATGAACTTTAACTCATAAATAATTAACAAATAGCCTATCAGTTGTTTAATGTCAGTGTACTCTTTGATAGGCCTAATTTGAAATTAAAAGTGTACTTTGTCCTATATATGTTGACAATAAAAGCGCACCAGGAATTAATTATATATAGCATATTCATTAATTAAAACATTTGGGATATTGGGCCAAAGCCTTAATTATTCATGATTTATGCAGATACAATTCATTTTCCATACTCCAGTGTCAAGGTCAAAATTCAATAACGCCGACGGGCCAGATGGCGGAGATTTTCAGTAAAAGTTGATCTCACAGCTTCTCTGTGGTTGGTTCTCGGGTTACACGGCCCTTCTCGACCTGTCTAGGGACGATAGCGCCACATAAATCACACAGTGCTCTAGAAGTCTACTGCTTTCTGAAGTTGTTGGGCTTTACCGCTTCACCAAACCCAATGGCTAATAGTCAATTCCAATTCGTGTTTTTGTATACTTCTACCTTATAGCCTTTAGATTCCATAATAGTTGGTCACATTCCCTACTGAATTAGTACAAGTCAGCTCTATATTTTTTTCAATATGATTTATCCCATAGAAGAACAGTCGCTATACTATTTTCTGAGGCATAGATGCACTATTAGGCCATAAGCAATGGCATACACGCAAATACCGGTAGGCTTTAAACATCCATCAATAAATAACACATAGTTATTAAATCAAATTAGTAAAATATCATTTCAGGCAGGATATTAAACGCATTAAAGCGTTGACCTGTGAGGTGGCGGGGACATTCAGTGGTCACTCACTACTCGCTAACTAATTAAAAGAGCTGGGTTTATGGTCTCCCTTTCAGACGGCCAGATGTGACCAAAGCGCTGTAAAACCTGAGCGGTTTACAGAACGCTTACTGCACTTTAAAATGACTTGAAAAAGCGATGGGAGTTCGAAACTATTCTCACTAAACTCCACTACGGCACCACAAGGTCCAATAAGGAATGCGTTTACCTTACAGCACCTAGAAAGACAGAATGAAACAGATCATTCAAAATACTAATTTCGTATAATGAAAATGACAAAAACAAAGCAAATCATAAGAGATAAGTTTCGTATTAATTTAATTATAATACTTCATTCATACTAATTGAACCAACAAAGATGACATGAACAGCATAGAAGTGTTACAATTGAACAGGTTTTGTGCAGTTGCATTCATGTTCAGAATATATATTTTTTAAATAAAAAAAATGAACACATACCCAAATACTAACCACATAGTGTAAAAAGAATACATGTTTAAATAGCCACCCACTTTTAATAAGCCCATTTCCATACAAAACAACATATGTTGGATTTAAACAAATTCACATAACATTCATTCTAAGGATAATATTTGAAAAACAAACCATTTGGTACTCCCTGGCACACACAGGCATAAAGCTGGGTTTTACACACAAAACAACTAGCTGCAGCACACTCATATCAGATAAATGTTATATTGCTGTAGACACATTTGTTCCATAGAGTGCCACTGAAAACAAGCTGTTCTAAAGCCATAACAGTAAAGCAGCAACATGCCATGGAGCAGTTCTCTCAGAGCATACATACATTATGAGATATCACCTTACCATTCCTTAGGAAGCCTGCTGGAGATCTACAAGTCTTTAATATGCCTGAGACAGAGTTTGGTTTTGGGAAATACCAGCCCTTCGATAGCAAAACCCCGATAGATATTATGTTGATCTACAACATACAGAGAGAATAGATCTGGCAGCGCTGCTCTGTGAACACAAGTATCTTCTATTCATCTGTAGCCTGGATCTGCACAGAGGAACATTCAGGGGTTTAATGTTAACCACCTCCTTTCAGCTTCACCATAAAGACAAAGCAGGCCAATTTGAAAAAACAAACAGCTATGCTTTCAGTTCTACATGTTCTTGGCTAGGCATGACACAGAGAGTATTCACTTCGGATGTAAATATTGTGCAAAATAAGTGCTTGAAGCATTTTTGACACCGCCACATTAAGAGCATACAGACAAACAGTAACAAAATACCAATGTTGTTCGCTCCACAATGAAGACTCAGTGAGCCAGTTCTCAGACAGTACAAATCTAAATGAATTTCCCCCAATGGTAGAATGTTTATACATATACAGTACACAGGATTGTTACACAAAGAGGAAAAATCCCCTAATAGATGTATTGGACATACAGTATTAATATACTGAAGCTAGATAGTAACAGGCAGGACTGACATTCTGGGTCAGTAAGAGTCTGTTACTTTGAACAGTGAAAGTAAGGGCTGACATCTCATGGACCACCCCTCCCCTCAGGAAGCAGAAGCTGGGGCCTCAGCCTCGCTCTGCCCCGCTAGGGGGATGTTGGCCGTTTTACAGTCCTGATCGCTCACAGTCACTGCAGGGTACTCCTGCTGGAGCATGGCACCGCCTGCCTGTGTCTCAGTCTCTACCCCTGTATCTGGGGGAGACTGTTCATTTGTTTCTCCCTGGTTCTCCATGACACTCTTCTGCTTCCTCTCCTCCTCCCCCTGCTTCCTCTCCTCCTCCCCCCGCTTCCTCTCCTCCTCCCCCCGCTCCTCCTCCTGCTTCCTCTCCTCCTCCCCCCGCTCCTCCTCCTGTTCCTCCTCCGTGGCCTGGAGGTGTAGTTGCTGCAGCAGCTCCTCCAGCTTGTGGGCCTTGCGGAGCTCGTTCTGCTGGATGATGGCACACAGGTGCTCCGTCAGCTGCTCCTTTATCTCCGTCTTCTTGTGGAGGTCCAGCTTGGCCGTCACATACTCAGACTCCGCCTTCTCATAGCGCTTCCTGAACAGAAAAGGAGACAGATGTATTAGGAATTTGTTTTATAGCAAAGGAAGGAATACATGGCCTACCTCACCTGACGAAGAATTCTGTGAAGTCGAAACGTTGTTGATTTGGGTTCAGAAAAAAAGTCACCGTGGAGCAGCAACATTCCTTGTGCAGGCCACTCATTCCTTTATCTCCTTAAATAGTTATTTTTTCAGCCCAGCGTCATTATTCTCAAGTTTAGGATGTACATATCACCATCCTTTTTTCATATCCGAGAGGGGACATTGTTTTATCAATGTATTGGGATGTACTGAAGGAGTATGCTGAATAACCTGTAGGGAGCAGTGTTTCCAGAGTTTGAAAGAAGGAAATGTTCACTGCGATATTAGTATAGCTACAGACTGCTATGGTTGATTTTTTTATTGGTGATACAACAACAATAATGGGTATTAATAAATGGATGACCTCCCCTGAGTGAAAAACACCCTGATTGAAAATAATCTCATCTCCGTGGCAAGGATTCAGCATGTTCTTCAAATTGTGTGTTACCTTGCAGTGTTATAGTCCCAGCTGGCCTGCTCTATCACACCTCTCAGTATGCAGATGTCGTTGGACACCATATTGTCCAGAGTCTGCAAGTCTTTCTGGATCCTCTTCAGCTTCACTGACTCTGCCTGGGTCTGTTTGGATCTGTGTACACAGAAAAACAGTCATTCGGGTGAATTTGTGCAAGAGTAACCACAGCAAGTGTCCAAAGGAAACAAAGTGTATCAGAATAGCTGGTAGTGATAATGTGAACTACAGCATCTGTCCTTACTTCTCAGCGATGGTCTTGGTCAGGAGGGCTTTCTTGCGCTTATTCCTCTCTTCCATCATCTTTTGGTCTTGCTGAAGCAGCTCTATGCGAGTCTTCTCCCGACTACAACAACGAGGAGCATTAACACCCAATACAGAGAAAGGCAATCAACAGACATGAGGATGATCTACAGACAATAAAGGACAGGCCTAATTAGCCTAAGATAAGTATTCTTCAAATAAATTCACTGCACTCTTCTTGGTTTTTGGACCCTGTCAGTGTCAACAACATTACTGCTATGCCAAACTAAATGAATGTACAGGCAACTGTGAGATCATCATAAGACATTGATCTATACCTCATTTATGATAACAAAGACTTACTAACAATTCCACCTCTTGTTTTTCCAACTCCTTGACAATCGGTGATGTGTCCTCTGCTGGTGCAGGAGCATGGTTTACGGCAAGGGTCTCTTTTTGGCTGGGTTCCTCCACCGGCTTTGTGGGGGCGACAACGGGCTGAATGACAGCCTTTGGCAGGGCCTTAGTGGGCTGCGGCGGAGGCTTGGTTAGCTGCTGCTCGGGTGGTAGTGCAGACGAGCCGGGTCCACTCTTCTGCTGAGTGGCTAACTGGAGGGCTCGCTCTCGCTGCAACTGCTGCCGACTCCGGTTAGTAGGAGCTGGTTTCCGTCCACGACCTAAAGCCGCAGGCACCGCCTGGTCTGATGAATGAGGTAAAACAACAGAGATACAGTGATACTGGATATCGATACACTTTACAGACGTAACTAGCTACTGAATTGACTAATGAATGGATATATGTGGACAGCCGAATCTTGGCTAAGCAGCTAACTTTATACTAGCCCTTGATCATGAATCAGTTTCATTACATTTACACATAAGTCATTGGACGAAGGTGTCTTCTGTATGCGTAGTTTTGTTAAGCATCCCTGACGGTCAATCTGAACATACATACGTGTCATTGTGTTAAGGTTTTGGAAACATAAGTACCTTATCTTTCATATCAGCTGGAAATATTAAGTTGATACACACCATGATAGGGTTAGTGTTCCCACATGGCCATACAGAGGGATGACAAGAGGCCTGTGCTAATTAGCTATCTTCTGCACTCTGAACACCTGTGTGTAAGCATAATTTGAGAAGTGCGCAGAACTGTAGTTTCATTGCATGGAGGCACCCATAGCTGTAAGGATCTATGCAAAACTGCTACAGTAAGTGTGTTTTCTTATTTGAAGTATTCTTTCTCGCTGATGAAAAGGTCATATGTTTTTAAAGCCGTATCACAAGCGATGATTACTGACGTTTCTAAAACACAGCGTTGGGATTGTAGTTCACATGAGGCAGTTGTGGGCGAAGCTAATGGCAGAGAACTGAAGACAGAATGCCACCTAGAGTTTTCGTGAGCTAACCTTATGTAAGCCCAAAATGTACTCTTAAGCCGTCTACCATTACTCCTTATGGTCCAAGGATCTAATTTTATTTTCAGACAAAGATTGTTTCGGCTGTCAGAGCCAACCAAATACTCCATCTAAACGTGAATCGATTCTCAATTGCGTTAAGGTTCTAGAAACATAAAGCCCTTTACTTCCATGCCACATCAAAAATAACGTTATACACTGTTTTCACCGGCTTCATCACAGTTGCAGCCAACAGTATTTTTCAGTCACAACACGTTTGTCGGCCTTCTTCAGTTACACACAGGTGCTTGGAGCATGCTAGATAGCTAATTAGCACAGGTGGTCACTGTCTTCTGTAAACAAGCAGTGTAAAAGAGAGGTTTAGTGTTCCCACACTGCCATAAAGGTGTACATCAATGTAACCTTTTTTAAAAAGCATTACTGCTCTCTGCTATTAAAGTCACAAAGGTCCTTATACTTCAAACTGTACCAAATGCGATGCATGTTAATGGCTATCTACTACAATTTCAGAGCACTCTCGTCTGAGTGTGCCAGAGCGCAGAATAACTGATGAATTTACAAACGCTCGACGCCCGTCGAATATGCTCGGTGTCCGTAAACGTCGGCAAAAAAAACCGTAATTACATTGTTGCCAACAGCAGTTAGTCACCTACGCTATGGATAACATGAAAATAACCTAACCAGCTCTGATAAAGCGAGCAAAATGGTCAGTGAAGTGTTGTGTCTGGAAGTAGCTAGCCAACGTCAGCTAGGGTGCTTGACTGCTGTTCGTTGAGGTTAGAACGCTAACGTTACTCATCCGCCAAAGCGTCCAGTGATCCGAGAGCAAAACGCTTTGAATTTACGAACGCCCAGGGCGCACTCTGGTACTCCAGATTGAATTTACAAACACAACCTTGTGTAATGTAATATACCTAAATCATGATTGTAAAGAGCTGACGTTATGCTAGCTTGAAGTCAAGTTTAAGTTACCTTTTTGCTGCAACTTTCGTAGCTCCTCTTCCGAAAACCCTGACCACCCAGCCATTTTAAGATTGATATCCTAGGAATTTAGCGACACGAGATATTTGTTAGCTATTAAATATTTAGCGAAACCATCAACTTAAAATGCCAAAAGTAAGTAACATTCCAGGAAAACTTTCTACTTAGCCGCCATCTTTGCTTATTGATGCCACGTCAAAGACCCCGAAAGGGACCAGTGAAGGACATAAGAAATAACGCCTGTTTGATTTTATTTAAATTCAAATTGTAGTTTATTAATTCACATGATGTGATATTCACCGGTTTATGTGCTGTTAGACTAATTATAAAACACGCACAAATACTCAACTGAAATTGGTTACCAAGCAAAAAGCTTTTTTTTTAATCATGTAAAAAGAGAAACACTGGCATATACTTTGGACACTAGTATGCTTCAGAGCCAGAGTTTGTCTAAAGGCCAGTTTATACTTGGTCTAACGACATGTCTGTGTGTAGACGATTAGAATGCGACGAATGTCGCTGGTCAAAATGACATTTAATTTATACTCCGGTGAAATGTCTGTAGACCGTCGCTGCGACTGTTAGTTTCCTTGACGCACAGACACGAACAAATGTATCTGCGACTGTCCGTTGTCGTGGTTACCGGACTGCCACAGCAACCAGACCAAATCAAATCAAATGTTATTTGTCACTTGCGCCGAATACAGGTGTAGGTAGACCTTACAGTGAAATGCTTACTTACAAGACCTTAACCAAACATGCAGTTTTAAGAAAAATCCCTACAATAATAAAAGTAACAAATAATTAAAGAGCAGGGGGCACCGGTTAGTCGAGGTAATTGAGGTAATATGTTAATGTAGGTCGAGTTCTCCTGTGACAAGATGCGAGAGTTCTAAAATTCTCCTATAGAATGACCTACTTTTATTTCGTTACACTGTGGCAATAAGCTATTTTCTGTTAGTTCGCCATTAGTTTGTAAATAATTATGTTGTCTTGGATTTATTTTCCTGTAATAATGAATAAAAACATTTCTAAAGGAAAGACTGTCAGCAATACTCTGCCTCTGGTGAGTCTCCTCATTATTTGAACTGGCTAGCAATGAACCATAATATTGTTTAGAAAGTTACTTTTAGTTGCCTGGCTTGTTAGATTGACGTTTACTGAATTCATTTTTAATCGGATGGGTTTATTTGTGTTATGCAGAGTCTGCTGATGTCATGCAGAGTCTGTCAATTTGTGTTTATATATTTTCATAATGACAAGTTAGATGTCGGATAGTGCTGAGCGATTGACCGACATTTCTGTTTTTTTTCGATTTTTTAACCACTAATTGACCAACGTCGGTTAAATTATTTGAATTCTATTTCGTTCAGTTTTTTCTGTGACCTCAATGCTCACATTGCACAGTTTCTCTAAATATAAATCAAATCCAGCCTGAATTGTGCGATATATTAGGGAGTTGTAGTTTGCAACAGGCCAATATTCTCAACCTGGTCTCATAGACTAGACATAACATAGTAAATGTAAGTCCGGGACACTCAAATGAGTATGACATGTTACTCTTGCTATGGTGACAATCTGACAGATGGTTACTTCAGTAGGGTGGTTGGATGGGTAGGTGTATAACGCAAACATCTAGTAACCTAAACGTTGTGAGTTTGAATCTCATCACAGATAACCTTAGCATTTTAGATAATTAGCAACTTTTCAACTACTTACTACTTTTTAGTTACTTTGCAACTATACTTAACAAAAATATATGTGGAAAGACTCATTCTGATTGGCTGGGCCTGGCTCCCCAGTGGGTTGGCCTGGCTCCCAAGTGGATGGCCTATGCCCTCCCAGGCCCAGTCATGGCTGCGCCTCTGCCCAGTCACGTGAAATCCATAGATTAGGGCCTAATTCATTTATTTCAATTGACTGATTTCCTTCTATGAACCTTAACTCAGTAAAATCTTTGAAATTGATGTATGTTGCGTATATATATTTTTGTTCAGTATACTTAGCATGTTAGCTAACCCTTCACATAACCCTAACCTTAACCCTTTAACCTAACTCCTAAACCTAACCCTAACCTTAAACCCTGACCCCTAGCCTAACTAACTTTAGCCACCTAGCTTGAATTCGCAACATAATTCGTTTTGAAAATTTGAAACATATTGTACTTTTGCAAATTTGTAACAAATTGTACGTTTCCAAAATTGTCAAATATTGTACATTTTGCTAATTTGTGACATATAGTAGATTTTGCAAATTTGTAACTAATGATACAAATTGTAAGTTGTAATATATCATACGAAATGGGTGAGGGACATCCACAAATAAATTTATACCATACACAATCATACTAAACTCAGCAAAAATGTCCTCTCACTGTCAAACTTTGTTTATTTTCATCAAACTTAACATGTGTAAATATTTGTATGAACATAACAAGATTCAACAACTGAGACATAAACTGAACAAGTTCCACAGACATGTGACTAACAGAAATATAATAATGTGTCCCTGAACAAAGGGGGGGGGGGGGTCAAAATCAAGCCCTTAGTCCAGCCTCTCTCAGCCTATTGCAGACAGTCTGAGCACTGATGGAAGGATTGTGCGTTCCTGGTGTAACTCAGGCAGTTGTTGTTGCCATCCTGCACCTGTCCCGAAGGTGCGATGTTCAGATGTACCAATCCTGTGCGGGTGTTGTTAAACGTGGTCTGCCACTGCGAGGATGAACAACTATCCATCCTGTCTCCCTGTAGCACTGTCTTAAGCGTCTCACAGTACGAACATTACAATTTATTGCCCTGGCCACATCTGCATGCCTAAGGCACGTTCACGCAGATGAGCAGGGACCCTGGGCATCTTTATTTTGGTGTTTTTCAGAGTCAGTAGAAAGGCCTCTTCAGTGTCCTACGTTTTCATAACTGTGACTTTAATTGCCTACCGTCTGTAAGCTGTTAGTGTGTTAACGACCGTTCCACAGGTGCATGTTCATTAATTGTTTATGGTTAATTGAACAAGCATGGGAAACAGTGTTTAAACCCTTTACAATGAAGATCTGTGAAGTTATTTGGATTTTTACTAATTATCTTCGAAAGACAGTCCTGAAAAAGGGACGTTTATTTTTTTTGCTGAGTTTATATGGAGTGTCACAGATTTACGTAAAGAATACTACGAAATGCCCAGAGAGACCAGGTTGATATTCTACATATACTGAACAAAAATATTAATCAACATGCAACAATTTCAACGATTTTAATGAATTACAGTTCATATAAGAAAATCTGTCAATTTTAATAAATTCTTTAGGCCCTAATCTATGGATTTCACATGTCTAGGTAGGGGCGCAGCCATGTGTGGGTCTGGGAGGGCATAGGCCCACCCACTTAAGAGTCTGGCCCAGCCAATCAGAATATGTTTTTCACCACAAAAGGTCTTTATTTCAGACAGAAATACACGGTTTCATCAGTTGTCCTGGTGGCTGGTCTCAGACGATCCCTCAGGTGAAGAAGCCGGATGTGGAGGTTCTGGGCTGGCATGGTTACACGTGGTCTGCGGTTGTGAGGCCTGTTGGAGGTACTGCCAAATTCTCTAAAACTACATTGGAGTCGACTTATGGTATAGAAATTAACATAACATTCTCTGCAACAGCTCTGGTGGACATTCCTGCAGTCAGCATGCCATTTGCACGCCCTCTCAAAACTTGAGACATCTGTGACATTGTATTGTGTGACAAAACTGCACATTTTAAATTGGCCTTTTAATGTCCCCAGCACAAGGTGGACCTGTGTAATGATCATGCTGTTTAATCAGCTTCTTGATATGCCACACCTGTCAGGTGGATGGATTATATTGACAGAAATGCTCACTAACAGGGATGTAAACACATTTGTGCACAACATTTGAGAGAAATAAGCTTTTTGTGCATAAGGAACATTTCTGGGATCTTTTATTTCAGCTCATGAAACATGGGACCAACACTACATGATATATTTATATTTTTGTTCAGTATAATTTAGAGCATAAAACGTGGTAATTAACTACAATGACCATAATCCATTGCACATCTACTTGTCCAGTCTGTTTCCTTTACGCCTGCTATGGAAGAGAGTAGATGGCACGATTGTGAGGTGATATAGAGCAGCTGCTGCTTTGCAAGGTATATCTACCTGAAAATACTTGATCTAAGTGATTGATAGTTGGTATTCAGCAGTCATAAAAGTATGCCTTATTTACCTTGAAGAACTAACATTTTTTGATTTTGTCAAACAGCAGAGACAGCAGCTCTATAGAGATGCGATGATGACTTGGAATTAAATAATATTCATCAAATAAAACAAATGGAATGTACACAATAACTAAAATATTTTAAAGGGAAGTCATGTGAATAAACTATTATTAAATGATAAGCAGTAATATGCAGTCACTACCATCATGGGACTTTTATTAATTGTTTTATTCTGTGTTACAGCATTCAACCAGCATAATGCATACTGCATTTAATGTAAAAAAAGATGAACTGAAACCGAACCAATATCAAAAAACAGTAATCGCTCAGCACTAATGTCGGCTGACAATAGAATGTTCATGATGTCACTTTGACAATTGTCTACAGACATGTCAATAGACAAACTGTAAACCAGCCTTTACTCTATAAGCAAGGTCCTTGCTATCAGGGATCCTTGGGACGTCCCTATCCCATGGAAGTTGTCATTTTAAATGGTCAAGGTAAGGTTTAAGGTTAGGGTTAGGTAAGGGTTATGGTTAAGGGTAGGGGTTAATGTATGGGTTAGGTTTTAGGATAGGGATGTGGAGAGTGAAAAGTGGACAGAGGAATTTTGTAGGGATGGTTGAGTGGAAAAAGGCTACAGAGAAGCGCAAACCACAGGAACTTCTGTTATGAGTCTGGGGACTTAATGCCTCTTCCTAAGCTGTAGGAGACAGTCTTCTGTTTTTCTTCTGAGGAAGGGAAGAGGAAAAAGAGGATGAAGGTGTTGAAGAGAATGAGGAAAGCAGAGGCTGAATTTGATGAAAATGGTGTTAGAAAGGGAGATGGGCGGGGGGTGAAGAAGACTGGTGGCAAGTACAAACAGAGTGAGCAGTACGCCAGGTTGAGTGCTGGAGGTGAAATGGAAGTGAGTGAGGGCGAGTTAGGTAAAGTGGAAGGTGTGGTGAAGAGCTCGGAGCCCGAGACTGCCATCAATGGACATGATATAGAAGAATCTGGTCCAGTAGGAGTGACATTTTTGGAGAAAGTGGATCCTTGCCTTTTGGTGGATCCATTAGTGGTTTCAGGGTGGGTGTAAAGGAGTTGGGGGCAGTTGAAACCCGTAGCGGACTTGTGATATTTGTGTGTTTCTTCTTCCCAAAGGGAGCCGGGCGCAACATATTACGCAACTCAGGGAAAGATCAGTTTCTTGATTTGCTCTTAGGAACAGGGAGCCATTGAAAGGAATGATTACTGAGGTAGCAGTAAATGTGAAGGTGGACCAGCAGAAGGGGCAAATTCCCGGTGTTTGTGATGCTCATCGTTTGGTGTGACGTAGGCAGGGTGGCGTGAGTGGTAAAACAGAAGAGTCATTGTCTGTTCTTTTGAGTTTTGATGTTGAGTCTTTGCCCGACAAGGTGATGTTAGGATATTTTATTTAACCTGTACAAGCTTTTGTGCCGAAGTCAGTACGTTGTTACAGGTGTAGCTTATGGGCATGTAACAGCAGTGTGTAGGAGGGAGGTTCCTAGGTGTGAGAAGTGTGCAGAAGAGCATGAGACAAAGGAATGTGTAATATTGGAGAAAGAAGCAGTAGGTGTTAATTTTGTGGATTGAAGTATAATGGATTTATACCCCAGTCTAATTGGCAACATAATTTGAATGCCAACCTCCGCTAAACCTCACAGAAGAAGAAGAATGGTATGGACGTACCAAGGATTTCGGATAGCACTGACCCTATAAGCACTGGCCTAAAGCCATATTTCCCTGACACCATTGAAAACTAAAAACATAAATGTATATTTGCCAATGAATATAGGTGTGTTTAATTTTTTTTTATTTTTTAAGCTGGGATCTTTTAATGTTGACTGGACTATACTGGGTCTCTTTAACAAAGCTTCCATTGAGTGTTTTAACTTGTTGTATTGTTTGTTGGTTTGGCAAGGCCACTGTCAGCCAGAACAATATGCTGAGAAGGATTATCACCACAGCAAGCAAGGTACTTGGAGTCAAACAGACAGGCTTGGATGAGATCTGGTCAAGGCCTTCGGAAAGGCTAATAAAATCTTTTTAGACCCAAGCCACTTGGACTTTGAAATACTCCCCTTGGGTGCAGGTATAGGGCAGCCCACACGCAGAAAAAAAACTGAACTGGACAATCATTTGGTGGGATAACCCTCCTAAACAGCTGGGGTTAATGTTCCTATTCACCCAGTAAGGCCAGCAGGCTGGTCTTCTATCATCTGTATATACTATATGTAACTGTTATTCATTTTCTATTGTCATTGGTTGTCTACTGTATTTAAATGCCACTTTAAACGGGGACAAAGTCAGTAAAGTAAATTAAAGTAAAGATGTATGTAGATTTAAATCATTTCACAGGAAATATTATTATTAAATATTTTCAGTGATGGTGAAAGTACCCAATTTTCATACTTGAGTAAAAGTAAAGATACCTTAATAGAAAATGACTCAAGTAAAAATGAAAGTCACCCAGTTAAACACTACTTGAGCAACTGTCTGAAAGTATTTGGTTTTAAATATACTGTACCTAACTATCAAAAGTAAATGTAATTGCTAAAATATACTTAAGTATCAAAAGTTAAAGTATAAATCATTAAGCAATCAGATGCACCATTTTCTTGTTTATTTTATTTACGGATAGCCTGGGGCACACTCCAAAACTCAGACATAATTTACAAATGAAGCATTTGTGTTTAGTGAGTCCGCCAGATCAGAAGCAGTAGGGATAACCAAGGATGTTCTCTTGATAAGTGTGTGAATTTGACAATTTTCTTGTCCTGCTAAGCATTCAAAATGTAACAAGTATTTCTGGGTTTTAGGGAAAATGTATGGAGTAAAAAGTTCATCATTTTCTTTAGGAATCTAGTGAATTTACAAGTAAAAGTTGTCAAAAATATAAATAGTAAAGTACGTATACCCCCCAAAAATTCTTAAGTAGTACTTTAAAGTATTTTAAATTAAGTACTTTACACCACTGAATATTATTCCCTCTTCCTCTTTTCCCAATCAAACTTTATCCTTTTAATCTCATTCAATTGTCCATTGAGGGTCAGAGGAGTTAAATTTGTATAAAATACCCTGTGTAGTGTTCAACAGTGTCGTGTCTTTGGCTATGCCGGATTAAGTGATATGACATGCTATTCTATAAAATAATTTCTCCGTAATTAATATTACCAGATTGAGCTAATCATGTAAATGTAATTAACTAGAGAGTCCGGCACCACAAAATAATATTTATAGAGCTGTTATCTTCCGAATAAACTCTTAAAGACCTAGCAATATTTTACATCAATAGCAGTCAATATTAATCGTCATCTTAATTCTGTCTCATCGGAAAGTTGTAAATTCTTGGTTATCTGCACGAACCCTGGCTAACAAGTTTAATCATTAGTTAGGTATTTAGTAAATAAATAATTAATCACACAGAATTACACATACACATATTTAAATCATAACTTGATTACAAATTACGTCATAAAGGAAAACGTCTAGCGGGCGGAACAGATATTACAGCTGGTTACACAAAAGAAAAGGGGCTGGGTTTGAGTGAAAGAGCAGGAAGACTGAGGAACAAAGGGCGAAGCTGTGCTATCGTAAATACAGTATCTTATACATTCTAAATTACTGCCCATTTGGAAAAGGAAAATGCAATAAATATTTACTCTGAGGCCGTGTTGCCCAACCGAGTCCTTTGTCCTTTGAATAATGTCTCTGCTGGTAAATTGAATACATTGTAGTAACGTCGTTGTGTGGTAGACGGGATACTCTGTCTGTTCCTCCCTAACCCTCGTTTGCAGCGGCTGTTGCTAACTCAACGGCTAGGAGGTATCACTTCTGTAGTGAATAAGAGTTCAAAGTTCATACCATTCGCAACCAAAGCTCACGCTGATGTTGGCTTCGTTCTGTAGTTATTATCTGAACCATTCTGACATCGGACCGTCGTCCTCACGTCCTCGGAACAGGAGGTTATATTGTCGTCAAGGGCTTATATAGGAAGGGAGAGGAGGGCGTGTTTGAAAAGTTTTATAGCCCATGTCCCTTCACAGGGGCGGGCCACTGATAGGGCTCTGCTCAATCTTATGAAAACCCAAATCTTACATTTTAGAAGCTAAAATCACATTTCATTTAAATTGAACAACAATTCCATGTGAATCCGATAACTCTGTGTAGACTTTCCACTGTGGAGTTTGTCATCTTATCATTGATGAGAATGTCTCAGATGACAACCGAACTGACATCATATTTAAAAGAATATGCCTTTTTGGTGGCCGGTTTAACCATAATCAGTGAAGCGTAGACTAGAGGCATGCAGTGGTAATCCCAATTCACTTTTATCCTGACCGATATTCATTCAACAATGCTTCTGGGTCATTCTTGAATTGCGGTGGTAAATGCTGTTCCTTGAATTTGGCACTGTAAAAACCTTTTAAAATGACAAAAACATGAGAAATGATACATTTTCTGTTTTCTTGAACTGTTTTTAATAAGAAAAATGCTAGACACTTTACTAGTAATGTGTCCCTCAGTTTTAAGTCATTGGTGTTACCACCTTGAAAATCACTGAATAATATTCAGTTTAGAGTGATTAACACAATGTTGAGCATATTTATATACACTGAGTATGCAACACATTTAGAACAGCTCTTTCGATGACAGACTGACCTGTGAATCCAGCTGAAAGCTTTGAACCCTCATTGATGTCACTTGTTAAATTCACTTCAATCAGTGTAGATGAAGGGTAGGAGGCAGGTTAAAGAAGGATTTTTAAGTCTTGAGACAATTGAGACATGGATTGAGTATGTGTGCCATTCAGAGGGTGAATGGGCAAGACAAAAGTGTGTCAAAAGCTGCAACCTTGCTGGGTTTTTCCCATGTGTATCAAGAATGGTCCACCACCCAAAGGATATCCAGACAACTTGACACAACTGTGTGTTTGCGGGTCGATGGTCACTAGACTTGGTGTGCGGGTTGTTGGTCACTAGACTTGGTGTGCAGGTTGTTGGTCACTAGACTTGGGGTGAAGGTTGATCATCACTAGACTTGGTGTGAAGGTTGTTGGTCACTAGACTTGGTGTGCGGGTTGTTGGTCACTAGACTTGGTGTGCAGGTTGTTGGTCACTAGACTTGGTGTGCAGGTTGTTGGTCACTAGACTTGGTGTGAAGGTTGTTGGTCACTAGACTTGGGGTGCAGGTTGTTGGTCACTAGACTTGGGGTGCAGGTTGATCATCACTAGACTTGGGGTGCAGGTTGTTGGCCACTAGACTTGGTGTGCAGGTTGTTGGTCACTAGACTTGGGGTGAAGGTTGTTGGTCACTAGACTTGGTGTGAAGGTTGTTGGTCACTAGACTTGGTGTGAAGGTTGTTGGTCACTAGACTTGGTGTGCAGGTTGTTGGTCACTACACTTGGGGTGCAGGTTGTTGGTCACTAGACTTGGGGTGCAGGTTGTTGGTCACTAGACTTGGGGTGCAGGTTGTTGGTCACTAGACTTGGGGTGCAGGTTGTTGGTCACTAGACTTGGGGTGAAGGTTGTTGGTCACTAGACTTGGGGTGCAGGTTGATCATCACTAGACTTGGGGTGCAGGTTGTTGGCCACTAGACTTGGTGTGCAGGTTGTTGGTCACTAGACTTGGGGTGAAGGTTGTTGGTCACTAGACTTGGTGTGAAGGTTGTTGGTCACTAGACTTGGTGTGAAGGTTGTTGGTCACTAGACTTGGTGTGCAGGTTGTTGGTCACTACACTTGGGGTGCAGGTTGTTGGTCACTAGACTTGGGGTGCAGGTTGTTGGTCACTAGACTTGGGGTGCAGGTTGTTGGTCACTAGACTTGGGGTGCAGGTTGTTGGTCACTAGACTTGGGGTGAAGGTTGTTGGTCACTAGACTTGGGGTGCAGGTTGTTGGTCACTAGACTTGGGGTGCAGGTTGTTGGTCACTAGACTTGGTGTGCAGGTTGTTGGTCACTAGACTTGGGGTGCAGGTTGTTGGTCACTAGACTTGGGGTGCAGGTTGTTGGTCACTAGACTTGGGGTGCAGGTTGTTGGTCACTAGACTTGGGGTGCAGGTTGTTGGTCACTAGACTTGGGGTGCAGGTTGTTGGTCACTAGACTTGGGGTGCAGGTTGTTGGTCACTAGACTTGGGGTGCAGGTTGTTGGTCACTAGACTGGGGTGAAGGTTGTTGGTCACTAGACGTGATACTGAATGCTATTCTCATATCTGTTGAGAGTGTGATAGGTGAGAATTGTCTGTTAATTGAATGATTAGAATATTCCGCCCTGAAACATATCATTGCATGGAATTGATTAGAATGTATAAAATCATAATCAATAAATGTGCAGTCCAAGTCAGAATTAGGGTAAAGACAATATGTCTTTATGGTATTTTAAACACAGACTGTCTGAGCTTGGTGCCGACCTGACTAGAGATTTGGGAGAGAACGGGGAGTACGTCTCCAGGACAAGGTCACTATCTCTGTCGGCTGGGTAGTGAGACAGACAGTGTGGGCGTATGTTTGCGTGTATGTGTGGGCGTATGTTTGCGTGTATGTGTGTGTGTATGTTTGTGTGTATGTGTGGGCGTGAGAAGTCGGTATAAAATGAATTGTTTTGTATTCTTGACTTCAGAACGTTCCTATGATTACACGTTTAACTGTGGTAGACTGGACCTCTATCTGTTTTCATTTCTAACCGTATCTTACAAATCCTGATATAGCAGACTGAGTAATCACAGAACATAATTCTCCTATCAGAGTGAATGACACCAGATCTACTGAAGGACCGAGGACACTGATTATTATTCTATTGATGACATTATGAAAACTGTGATTTTGTAGCAGCTGGCAAGATACTGCCTCTTGTTTAGACTTCCTACAAGCCTCTCAGGCGGATGTTTAGAGAAGATTTAGTCAGGCTGTCACGACTCCCACCGACGGTGGCTCCCCTGCCTGTTCGGGCGGTCACCGGTCTACTAGCCGCCACCGATTTCCTTTTCTGTTAGTTTAGTCTTATTAGTTGCACCTGTTCTTTTTTGTGTTTCTTGAGTTTTGTCTACTTAAACCTGTTAGGCCCGCTTAGGTTTGTGCAGGATTATTTTGTAACTCTGTTGGTTGTGGATGTGGTTTTGTTTTGTTTTCTGTTTAGTTTTGTTTTCTGTTTGTCCTGTGTTTGGGCTGGTCAGTGTTATGCGCCCTGTAATTTGGTGTGACCTTTTTGTGCCGGAGAATAAATATTAAATTTCACTGAACCTTCTGCTCTCTGCGCCTGACTCCTACCCACCACTCCTAGTAAACCGTGACACAGGCTGGTGTTTAGAGAACATTTAGTCAGGCTTGTGTTTAGAGAACATTTAGTCAGTCTGGTGTTTAGAGAACATTTAGTCAGTCTGGTGTTTAGAGAACATTTAGTCAGTCTGGTGTTTAGAGAACATTTAGTCAGGCTTGTGTTTAGAGAACATTTAGTCAGGCTTGTGTTTAGAGAACATTTAGTCAGTCTGGTGTTTAGAGAACATTTAGTCAGTCTGGTGTTTAGAGAACATTTAGTCAGTCTGGTGTTTAGAGAACATTTAGTCAGGCTGGTGTTTAGAGAACATTTAATCAGTCTGGTGTTTAGGGAACATTTAATCAGGCTGGTGTTTAGGGAACATTTAATCATGCTGGTGTTTAGAGAACATTTAGTCAGTCTGGTGTTTAGGGAACATTTAATCAGGCTGGTGTTTAGGGAACATTTAATCATGACGGTGTTTAGAGAACATTTAGTCAGTCTGGTGTTTAGGGAACATTTAATCATGCTGGTGTTTAGGGAACATTTAATCATGCTGGTGTTTAGGGAACATTTAATCATGCTGGTTTTTAGGGAACATTTAGTCAGTCTGGTGTTTAGAGAACATTTAGTCAGGCTGGTGTTTAGAGAACATTTAGTCAGGCTGGTGTTTAGAGAACATTTAATCAGTCTGGTGTTTAGGGAACATTTAATCAGGCTGGTGTTTAGGGAACATTTAATCATGCTGGTGTTTAGAGAACATTTAGTCAGTCTGGTGTTTAGGGAACATTTAATCAGGCTGGTGTTTAGGGAACATTTAATCATGCTGGTGTTTAGAGAACATTTAGTCAGTCTGGTGTTTAGGGAACATTTAATCATGCTGGTGTTTAGGGAACATTTAATCATGCTGGTGTTTAGGGAACATTTAATCATGCTGGTTTTTAGGGAACATTTAGTCAGTCTGGTGTTTAGAGAACATTTAGTCAGGCTGGTGTTTAGAGAACATTTAGTCAGGCTGGTGTTTAGAGAACATTTAATCAGTCTGGTGTTTAGGGAACATTTAATCAGGCTGGTGTTTAGGGAACATTTAATCATGCTGGTGTTTAGAGAACATTTAGTCAGTCTGGTGTTTAGGGAACATTTAATCAGGCTGGTGTTTAGGGAACATTTAATCATGCTGGTGTTTAGAGAACATTTAGTCAGTCTGGTGTTTAGGGAACATTTAATCATGCTGGTGTTTAGGGAACATTTAATCATGCTGGTGTTTAGGGAACATTTAATCAGGCTGTTTAGGGAACATTTAATCATGCTGGTGTTTAGGGAACATTTAGTCAGTCTGGTGTTTAGAGAACATTTAGTCAGGCTGGTGTTTAGAGAACATTTAGTCAGGCTGGTGTTTAGGGAACATTTAATCATGCTGGTGTTTAGAGAACATTTAGTCAGGCTGGTGTTTAGAGAACATTTAGTCAGGCTGGTGTTTAGAGAACATTTAGTCAGGCTGGTGTTTAGGGAACATTTAATCATGCTGGTGTTTTGGGAACATTTAATCATGCTGGTGTTTAGGGAACATTTAATCAGTCTGGTGTTCAGGGAACATTTAATCATGCTGGTGTTTAGGGAACATTTAATAATGCTGGTGTTTAGGGAACATTTAATCATGCTGGTGTTTAGGGAACATTTAATCAGGTTGGTGTTTAGGGAACATTTAATCATGCTGGTGTTTAGGGAACATTTAATCCGGCTGGTGTTTAGGGAACATTTAATCCGGCTGGTGTTTAGGGAACATTTAGTCAAGCTGGTGTTTAGAGAACATTTAGTCAGGCTTGTTTTTAGAGAACATTTAATCATGCTGGTGTTTAGGGAACATTTAATCAGGTTGGTGTTTAGAGAACATTTAGTGCTGTCTGATAAGAATATAAATGGTCTCCAAGAGGCCAGTTAGACATTTTCTTTGCTTCTGTGCTGGAGGTGTATCCCTGTTGCATCTTCTAACAAAGTGTTAGGACAGAGCTGCTGCTGGTCATTTAGAGTGTGTTGGCTGCTTGTGTCAGGGCAAGGCATAATAGGGAAGGGCAGGATAGGGCGGCCACAGCCTTGGTTCTCTGATTGCTGGGGTATATGAGGGGGAACTGATTATAGCGAAGACCTTCAGGGACCCACAAGGGTTAAGAGTTTTGTTGATGACTGTGCATGGTTCAAAGGTTCAAAGTGTCAGGGGACAAGCCTACCGCCCACATGTGTACGGGTAGAGGTGTGTGTGTGTGTGTGTGCACTCCCTTTTTTTAGCACAGCGAATAGGCATCAATCTGAAGTCTGTTTATGTATGTCTTTAGAACAGAATCTCTGTGAAGTCTGTTTATGATTGTCTTTAGACCAGAATCTCTGTGAAGGCTAAATGTAATGAATAAATGTTTATGATTGTCTTTAGAACAGAATCTCCCTGAAGTCTGTTTATGATTGTCTTTAGACCAGAATCTCTGTGAAGGCTAAATGTAATGAATACATGTTTATGATTGTCTTTAGAACAGAATCTCCCTGAAGTCTGTTTATGATTGTCTTTAGACCAGAATCTCTGTGAAGGCTAAATGTAATGAATACATGTTTATGATTGTCTTTAGAACAGAATCTCCCTGAAGTTTGTTTATGATTGTCTTTAAAACAGAATCTCTGTGAAGGCTAAATGTAATGAATAAATGTTTATGTATGTCTTTAGAACAGAATCTCTGTGAAGGCTAAATGTAATGAATAAATACAGGGTCCGTAACATCATGTTACAGGATGGATAGGACATCTGGGACAGTCATGAAAAAAGAACAATTTATTTAACATCACCTTTACTCCCCCTCATTCATAGCAGGATTCATTTCTACTACAGTAAAGATGTTCGAACAAATTAACTACCGACAGCATGATTTCTTACAGCCCAATAAACTGAACAAATTCACAGTAATATACAGCATGGAAGAAATCCACTAACACTTCTACCATATGTCCGAAGTCAGATTGAACCAAACACCTCTACCATATGTCCGAAGTCAGATTGAACCAAACACCTCTACAGTATGCCAGAGGTCAGATTGAACCAAACACTTCTACAGTATGCCAGAGGTCAGATTGAACCAAACACTTCTACAGTAAGCCAGAAGTCAGATTGAACCAAACACTTCTACAGTATGCCAGAAGTCAGATTGAACCAAACACCTCTACAGTATGTCAGAGGTCAGATTGAACCAAACACTTCTACAGTATGCCAGAAGTCAGATTGAACCAAATGTTTTGCTGCAGATCAAATTAGAGAAATAAAACATTTTCTCTGATAGATTATTATTATCACTCTCATAAAATATGAGACAGCTTAGTCAGAGGAAGAAGAACGTGGGAATAAAATAAACCTTGAGTTTGGTATGGAGAACATGATAGACCCACACAAAGTAATTGTGAGAAATCAAATTAAATTGTATTTGTCACATACACATGGTTAGCAGATGTTAATGCGAGTGTAGCGAAATGCTTGTGCTTCTAGTTCCGACAATGCAGTAATATCCAATGAGTAATTTAACCTAACAATTCCACAACAACTACCTTATACACACAAGTGTAAAGGGATAAACACTTCTACAGTATGCCAGAAGTCAGATTGAAAGATATATGAATGAGTGATGGTACAGGACAGCATAGGAAAGATGCAGGAGATGGTATCGAGTACAGTATATATATATGAGATGAGTAATGTAGGGTATGTAAACATATTAAGTGGCATTGTTTAAAGTGGCTAGTGATACATTTTTACATTCATTTTTACATTATTAAAGTGGCTGGAGTTGAGTCAGTATGTTGGCAGCAGCCACTCAATGTTAGTGGTGGCTGTTAAACAGTCTGATGGCCTTGAGATAGAAGCTGTTTTTCAGTCTCTCGGTCCCAGCTTTGATGCACCTGTACTGACCTCGCCTTCTGGATGATAGCGGGGTGAACAGGCAGTGGCTCGGGTGGTTGTTGTCCTTGATGATCTTTATGGCCTTCCTGTGACATCGGGTGGTGTAGGTGTCCTGGAGGGCAGGTAGTTTGCCCCCGGTGATGCGCTGTGCATCACTACCCTCTGGAGAGCCTTACGGTTGTGGGCGGAGCAGTTGCCGTACCAGGCGGTGATAAAGCCCGACAGGATGCGCTCGATTGTGCATCTGTAAAAGTTTGTGAGTGCTTCGGTTAGACAAGCCAAATTTCTTCAGCCTCCTGAGGTTGAAGAGGCGCTGCTGAGAAATAACATTTCTAAAAAAAACAATGTTTATAACAGATGCTCTTATCCAGAGCCATTTACAGTAGTGAGTTGTTACTGATTATCCCATTGACAATATTGATTATTATTATTTTAGTTATGTTAATATTGTATATCTATCACCTAATTTCCAAAGTACACTTTAACAATATGTACATTGTTATGTCATGACAATAGTGTAAATTTAATTGAATGTGTACATTTTAGTACTGGTCTCCCATGATAATTGAACCCACAGCCCTGGCGTTGCAAGTGTCATGTGCTACCAACTGAGCCACATGTTATAGTCAGTGTTCTGTTATAGTGTTGAAAAGTTTGACAATGAATTTGTATGTCAAATGGGAGCGTGCATTATCATCGCAACCAATCAGGTTTAATGAAATGAAACTAGAGTTTGACTAACAGGGTTGAGGATGGTTGAATGCATAGCCATGCAACAAGTGCATGTGTTGACCTTGTCCTCACTGCCATCCATAAAGACACACAGCTTGGCTTTTAGTCAAACAGGACACGGCCTGAAAAATAAACAGCCAATCTGAGGCGACACATCTCGGAGAGTCAGAGGGCGCAGGAGAAATTGGGGATGATTAGGGGTCAAACCATCTTCGCAGCACGGACGTTGAAGCCGGGATGCATCTAATTGCTGTTTAAAAAGCCCATATGTCTGAGACTGTTTTGACCCCTCTGTCCCCCTTCCCTATCCAACTCCAGAACAGCCTTCCCTGCTCCTGTTCCTAATTTGTTCTTTAATGTCCATTCCTGACCTCTCGTCCTGCCATCTGCAGTGAGTTTGGAGCGCTAACCCCAGTTGACATCATGCATACAGTTTGTCTTGATCTCTCTCATCCTCTCCTATTCTCTGTCACTCTCTCTCTTCCCTTTGCTCTCTCTCTTCCCTTCGCTCTCTCTTTTCCCTTCGCTCTCTCTCTTCTCTCTCTTTCTTCCCTTTTCTCTCTGTATTTCCACACTTCACACAGACACATTATTTCTATCGCCTCTTTGTAAGAAGAGAAAAAATGGAAAGCTCTACACACTTCTTTCTTATTCTTCTCTCCCTAGTTCTTAGCAACTTCTGCCTGTCTCCCTTTCTCCATTCTCTCCATCCTTTCTCCCTCATTAGGTGGGTCTGCACTGTAGGGTGAGGTGGTGCTTTCAGATAGAGTAATATTCAATAAACTGCAACGTTCAGCTATGTGGGTTTTGCTGTCCCAGGGAGTCATTGCCAGAGTCCCTCATTATTTTCCCCAAAGTGGCTCACATTCCGTGCCCTGCTAAACGAGGGCCAAACCCTCTTATAGCTCTTGGAGAGTCTCACACATCTGAACAGAGGTCTGTGCTCCGGGCTCAGAGGACTCACACCTGTAGAAAATAGAAACACAGTGAAACAATGGAGCCCTGTCTATCTGTCTCACCTGCCACCTCTTCTGTTTTCCCTGGCAGCCATCCTCTGTGCGGGCCTTTGTACACACCAGTGAGCTGCTTGGACCACACCCAGGTCCAAGCAGGCTCTAGGCCCCAGCCTTCAGCCTCAGCCCCAGACCTCCAGCAAGCTGCAAGGCCTGGTCAGGGAGCCAAACCTCCAGACCCAGACGTCCAGCAAGCTGCAAGGCCTGGTCAGGGAGCCAAACCTCCAGACCCAGACCTCCAGCAAGCTGCAAGGCCTGGTCAGGGAGCCAAACCTCCAACCCCAGACCTCCAGCCAGCTGCAAGGCCTGGTCAGGGAGCCAAACCTCCAGCCCCAGACGTCCAGCTAGCTGCAAGGCCTGGTCAGGGAGCCAAACCTCCAGGCCCAGACGTCCAGCCAGCTGCAAGGCCTGGTCAGGGAGCCAAACCTCCAGGCCCAGACGTCCAGCCAGCTGCAAGGCCTGGTCAGGGAGCCAAACCTCCAGGCCCAGATGTCCAGCCAGCTGCAAGGCCTGGTCAGGGAGCCATACCCCCAGGTCCCAGCCCCAGACGTCCAGCAAGCTGCAAGGCCTGGTCAGGGAGCCAAACCTCCAGGCCCAGACGTCCAGCCAGCTGCAAGGCCTGGTCAGGGAGCCATAGCCCCAGGCCCCAGACGTCCAGCAAGCTGCAAGGCCTGGTCAGGGAGCCAAACCTCCAGGCCCAGACGTCCAGCCAGCTGCAAGGCCTGGTCAGGGAGCCAAACATCTAGGCCCCAGCCCCAGATGTCCAGCCAGCTGAAATGCCTGGTCAGGGAGCCAAACCTCCAGGCCCCAGCCCCAGAGCTGAGCAGAGAATCAGGTTAGAGGTAGAGATGGAGGGAATCCAGCCTGTCAGTTTGTGTTGAGATGATATTGGTAAACAATAAACATTGGGATGGGACTGATACACACACACAGAGGGAGAGAGAGAGAGAGAGATGGAAGGAGATGTGGAGATGTGTAGACAATAAGTTGATTATGGAGGAGACATGGAGTTGGCGAGACATGTTGTTGATATGGGGTGGTTGAATAGTTTTGACCCAGTACTGGACTTGACAAGAGTTACAGATGACTCACATAGTATGGAGCTCCCATACAGCCAACTGTCATGGTGATGACAACTGGTTAAATGGGCTGCCACAGGCTTCATCAAGTTTCCTACAGAACCTAGATTGGAATCAGAGAAGCACATGGACAGAGGAATAAACCCTCACACAACACTTCTCAAATACAAATGCACCAGTTGCCTCCTTCATGGCCCCATAATATGGACTCAAAATCAAATTCTTAATCAACTTATTTTTAACCATTGCACATTGCTATTGTTTTATTCATTACTGGTTTAATATATTTAACTGTGGGTCTGGCGGCTTCGCTGTCTCTCATCTCAGCCTTGTCCCAGAGTGGAGCTCACATCTGGTCGCAATCAGGAGAGAGAGAGAGAGAGAGAGAGAATGCATGCCCATTAGTAGTCCATGATTTGGCAGTAGTCTCCACGTACAGCGGTACCCCATCCATCTCTCCACTGGAGTTATGCAGAACATAGCCTCCTAGAAGGCCTTTACTCCAACCCATTCTTCCCACCCTTATTACCCGATTTAATTAGATTCTAAACGAGGGGAACAAAATGAACAGGAGTCATGGATTTGGGTTATTGGCAGCCTCGGGGATAAGGACACCCTGCTGAGAGCAGAGAATAGACATTTATGGGCTAAAAACGCCTAACGTCAGACACTACAGGGTTAATTGAATTAGAAAGGGCAATGGCTGGTGTTCTGTGGATATGAAGAACAAAATGAGTCATTATTCGAACTAAATCCCTGTTATAATCTCTCCCTAATTTACAGCTTTTAGCCTGGTAGGGCTTTTTTTGTTCTAAATAAACAATTACATGAAATGTATTTGATTATTTAAAATCCTTCTTGGAGACAGTCTGAGGTTTTAAAACAAGGCAAATGTGGGTTGAAATGAGAGGTCGTACACTTTGGGTGATTCCAAATGGATTAATAGAAAACATTCCTGTAAACAATCGTGTATAAAAGTTGGAAGGCAGGCAGTGATGTTGTTTGGTCTCAAGACATCTGTTGTCATTGGATACAGTTGTTATCTGGCTTCTAAACTAATCAGGAAAAGTTGCATTCTGGAATTTCTTCAATGAATGACTAAAAAGATGGAAAATTATAAGACCTTGGCGACTATAACTTTAGGGAGGATATAACCAGTAAATTACAAATGCATATACTGTACACACACGCACACACGCACACGCACAGAGAGAGAGAGAGAGAGAGAGAGAGAGAGAGAGAAATACAATCTTAATTAGATCCAGTCCTCGAGCACTGAGGTATTCCACTAAAAACCAAACTCCATGTTTTGTAGTGGCCGATCATGAACATCAGGATTCATTAAGCTCTTGGTGACAGATGCCCCAAATCCTTCATCAAGCCACATCACCACAGCTGATACTGAGACCCAGACAACATGGTGGTCTCAATCATGAGAACCCAGTAACACACACAGACTGCTCTTTGATCATTAGCTTTACATGTGTGCCTTATTGCGTAGATTAGTTTCACATTATCATTGTAGATCCCAATAGTCTAGCTCCACTGTGATTGGTTTATGTGACAGGATTGCTAAACACAAGGAATGATTGGACACATTTAAGGCTGACTCACTGTGTGAAATAGACCCGTGATCATAACCCTGACACAAAATCAGCTGAAGAAACTGATTGCAACGAAAGCATGACGTCATTCTATTCAGTCTGTTTTTTTTACGACCAAAAATAGACCTCTTTGTCTGCATGGTTGTGATCTGTTTTCTCTGTGTGTCTGCATGGTTGTGATCTGGTTTCTCTGTGTGTCTGCATGGTTGTGATCTGGTTTCTCTGTGTGTCTGCATGGTTGTGATCTGTTTTCTCTGTGTGTCTGCATGGTTGTGATCTGTTTTCTCTGTGTCTCTGCATGGTTGTGATCTGGTTTCTCTGTGTGTCTGCATGGTTGTGATCTGGTTTCTCTGTGTGTCTGCATGGTTGTGATCTGGTTTCTCTGTGTGTCTGCATGGTTGTGATCTGGTTTCTCTGTGTGTCTGCATGGTTGTGATCTGTTTTCTCTGTGTGTCTGCATGGTTGTGTTCTGGTTTCTCTGTGTGTCTGCATGGTTGTGATCTGTTTTCTCTGTGTGTCTGCATGGTTGTGATCTGGTTTCTCTGTGTGTCTGCATGGTTGTGATCTGGTTTCTCTGTGTGTCTGCATGGTTGTGATCTGTTTTCTCTGTGTGTCTGCATGGTTGTGTTCTGGTTTCTCTGTGTGTCTGCATGGTTGTGATCTGGTTTCTCTGTGTGTCTGCATGGTTGTGATCTGTTTTCTCTGTGTGTCTGCATGGTTGTGATCTGTTTTCTCTGTGTGTCTGCATGGTTGTGATCTGGTTTCTCTGTGTGTCTGCATGGTTGTGATCTGTTTTCTCTGTGTGTCTGCATGGTTGTGATCTGTTTTCTCTGTGTCTCTGCATGGTTGTGATCTGGTTTCTCTGTGTGTCTGCATGGTTGTGATCTGGTTTCTCTGTGTGTCTGCATGGTTGTGATCTGGTTTCTCTGTGTGTCTGCATGGTTGTGATCTGGTTTCTCTGTGTGTCTGCATGGTTGTGATCTGTTTTCTCTGTGTGTCTGCATGGTTGTGTTCTGGTTTCTCTGTGTGTCTGCATGGTTGTGATCTGTTTTCTCTGTGTGTCTGCATGGTTGTGATCTGGTTTCTCTGTGTGTCTACATAGTTGTGATCTGGTTTCTCTGTGTGTCTGCATGGTTGTGATCTGGTTTCTCTGTGTGTCTGCATGGTTGTGATCTGTTTTCTCTGTGTGTCTGCATGGTTGTGATCTGTTTTCTCTGTGTGTCTGCATGGTTGTGATCTGGTTTCTCTGTGTGTCTGCATGGTTGTGATCTGTTTTCTCTGTGTGTCTGCATGGTTGTGATCTGTTTTCTCTGTGTGTCTGCATGGTTGTGATCTGGTTTCTCTGTGTGTCTGCATGGTTGTGATCTGTTTTCTCTGTGTGTCTGCATGGTTGTGATCTGGTTTCTCTGTGTGTCTGCATGGATACAGTGGAGGTTAAATGGTCCTATACTTAACCATGGCCTCCTGCAATACAAACCCCCAGGGTAAGAAGATGAGGAGGAGTCGCTCAGTAATTAGATTTTAGCCATTTGTTTATCTAATTTGAGTTACAACCTCGTAAATGTATGTGCTGTCGCCACCGCAGGAGCTTTTGTTAACGCCCGCCGTCTAAATGTATTCGCCGACACGTTTTGAAACGGTGGCCAAGCCCTCTCATCAGCCTTGGTCTGTTGGTGTTGATGCTTTCTCAAGCAGCGTCTCCACTACTGACTCTGTCAGACTCCGGCTGACATAATTACCATTACACCACATCAAGAGAGAGTGTCACATTATATGTCCCACTAAATGTAAACAGAGCCATTGCCATGGAGAAGCTGGCATGGTTCTACCCACCCCTCTTTCCCATCAACCCTCATCAGTCAGATGGTACCCATCGTTCCATGATCTCTCTGGGTGTTAAGGAGTTGTGGGTGCAGACCAACACCAACCAGGGAGGGCACCTCAACGGACTCCTTCCCTTACTCTCTCTCACAACACCAACCAGGGAGGGCACCTCAACGGACTCCTTCCCTTACTCGCTCTCACCACACCAACCAGGGAGGGCACCTCAACGGACTCCTTCCCTTACTCTCTCTCACAACACCAACCAGGGAGGGCACCTCAACGGACTCCTTCCCTTACTCTCTCTCACAACACCAACCAGGGAGGGCACCTCAACTGACTCCTTCCCTTACTCTCTCTCACAACACCAACCAGGGAGGGCACCTCAACTGACTCCTTCCCTTACTCTCTCTCACAACACCAACCAGGGAGGGCACCTCAACTGACTCCTTCCCTTACTCTCTCTCACAACACCAACCAGGGAGGGCACCTCAACGGACTCCTTCCCTTACTCTCTCTCACAACACCAACCAGGGAGGGCACCTCAACGGACTCCTTCCCTTACTCTCTCTCACAACACCAACCAGGGAGGGCACCTCAACTGACTCCTACCCTTACTCTCTCTCACAACACCAACCAGGGAGGGCACCTCAACTGACTCCTTCCCTTACTCTCTCTCACAACACCAACCAGGGAGGGCACCTCAACGGACTCCTTCCCTTACTCTCTCTCACAACACCAACCAGGGAGGGCACCTCAACGGACTCCTTCCCTTACTCTCTCTCACAACACCAACCAGGGAGGGCACCTCAACTGACTCCTTCCCTTACTCTCTCTCACAACACCAACCAGGGAGGGCACCTCAACTGACTCCTTCCCTTACTCTCTCTCACAACACCAACCAGGGAGGGCACCTCAACTGACTCCTTCATTTACTCTCTCTCACAACACCAACCAGGGAGGGCACCTCAACAGACTCCTTCCCTTACTCTCTCTCACCACACCAACCAGGGAGGGCACCTCAACGGACTCCTTCCCTTACTCTCTCTCACAATACCAACCAGGGAGGGCACCTCAACGGACTCCTTCCCTTACTCTCTCTCACCACACCAACCAGGGAGGGCACCACAACTGACTCCTTCCCTTACTCTCTCTCACAACACCAACCAGGGAGGACACCTCAACGGACTCCTTCCCTTACTCTCTCTCACCACACCAACCAGGGAGGGCACCTCAACTGACTCCTTCCCTTACTCTCTCTCACAACACCAACCAGGGAGGGCACCTCAACTGACTCCTTCCCTTACTCTCTCTCACAACACCAACCAGGGAGGGCACCTCAACTGACTCCTTAATTTACTCTCTCTCACAACACCAACCAGGGAGGGCACCTCAACAGACTCCTTCCCTTACTCTCTCTCACCACACCAACCAGGGAGGGCACCTCAACGGACTCCTTCCCTTACTCTCTCTCACAACACCAACCAGGGAGGGCACCTCAACGGACTCCTTCCCTTACTCTCTCTCACCACACCAACCAGGGAGGGCACCACAACTGACTCCTTCCCTTACTCTCTCTCACAACACCAACCAGGGAGGACACCTCAACGGACTCCTTCCCTTACTCTCTCTCACCACACCAACCAGGGAGGGCACCTCAACTGACTCCTTCCCTTACTCTCTCTCACAACACCAACCAGGGAGGGCACCTCAACTGACTCCTTCATTTACTCTCTCTCACAACACCAACCAGGGAGGGCACCTCAACAGACTCCTTCCCTTACTCTCTCTCACCACACCAACCAGGGAGGGCACCTCAACGGACTCCTTCCCTTACTCTCTCTCACAATACCAACCAGGGAGGGCACCTCAACGGACTCCTTCCCTTACTCTCTCTCACCACACCAACCAGGGAGGGCACCACAACTGACTCCTTCCCTTACTCTCTCTCACAACACCAACCAGGGAGGACACCTCAACGGACTCCTTCCCTTACTCTCTCTCACCACACCAACCAGGGAGGGCACCTCAACTGACTCCTTCCCTTACTCTCTCTCACAACACCAACCAGGGAGGGCACCTCAACTGACTCCTTCCCTTACTCTCTCTCACAACACCAACCAGGGAGGGCACCTCAACTGACTCCTTAATTTACTCTCTCTCACAACACCAACCAGGGAGGGCACCTCAACAGACTCCTTCCCTTACTCTCTCTCACCACACCAACCAGGGAGGGCACCTCAACGGACTCCTTCCCTTACTCTCTCTCACAACACCAACCAGGGAGGGCACCTCAACGGACTCCTTCCCTTACTCTCTCTCACCACACCAACCAGGGAGGGCACCACAACTGACTCCTTCCCTTACTCTCTCTCACAACACCAACCAGGGAGGACACCTCAACGGACTCCTTCCCTTACTCTCTCTCACCACACCAACCAGGGAGGGCACCTCAACTGACTCCTTCCCTTACTCTCTCTCACAACACCAACCAGGGAGGGCACCTCAACTGACTCCTTCCTTTACTCACTCACTTTTTTGTATTTTCTTTATCACTCTCTTCAACCCTCTCTCTTTCTCTCTCATCATCCCCCCTTTCTCTTCCATCCATCCCACAGGTCTCTGGTAAGCCCATTAATAAGCATGTGTTCGTAATTACATTACTGTATCCATCAGCGACACAGAGGTGCCCTGGCACAGGAACACTGGCTGCCTGGGAGCATTGGTGAGCAGGCCTCTTTCTCTCTCTTACTCTCTTTATGTCTATGCCCCCTCTAAACCCCCAGCACCCCAACACGCCAACCCCGTTGCCCAAAAATAGTTTAATTGGGAGTTTTTTTAACAGAAACTGGCACAATCCAGCCTACCACATCACCACCACCACAGTCCAGCCAGTCAACCCCTAGAGGTAATACTGTGGGAGCCATGCCTGGTGGATTAGGGGAACATTTATTTAATGCCTTTGTTACCATTCCTTTATATACCACGCCTTAGCCA
>NC_048569.1:90056826-90084326 GCF_013265735.2 Oncorhynchus mykiss
TCTGCAGTTCATCCAGAGTGATCATGGGCCTCTTGGCTGCATCTCTGATCAGTCTTCTCCTTGTATGAGCTGAAAGTTTAGAGGGACGGCCAGGTCTTGGTAGATTTGCAGTGGTCTGATACTCCTTCCATTTCAATATGATCACTTGCACAGTGCTCCTTGGGATGTTTAAAGCTTGGGAAATCTTTTTGTATCCAAATCCGTCTTTAAACTTCTTCACAACAGTATCTCGGACCTGCCTGGTGTGTTCCTTGTTCTTCATGATGCTCTCTGCGCTTTTAACGGACCTCTGAGACTATCACAGTGCAGGTGCATTTATACGGAGACTTGATTACACACAGGTGGATTGTATTTATCATCATTAGTCATTTAGGTCAACATTGGATCATTCAGAGATCCTCACTGAACTTCTGGAGAGAGTTTGCTGCACTGAAAGTAAAGGGGCTGAATAATTTTGCACGCCCAATTTTTCAGTTTTTGATTTGTTAAAAAAGTTTGAAATATCCAACAAATGTCGTTCCACTTCATGATTGTGTCCCACTTGTTGTTGATTCTTCACAAAAAAATACAGTTTTATATCTTTATGTTTGAAGCCTGAAATGTGGCAAAAGGTCGCAAAGTTCAAGGGGGCCGAATACTTTCGCAAGGCACTGTACGTGCAGCAGTTTTAACGCTACGTAGAATATACAACTGTGATGTTCTATTAAAGCTGTTAGGTTTGAACAAGGCAGAAGGGTGACAACTGAGCCTAAATCTTTAGACAGGTCTGTATCAGGCCATGGAGGTCTGGGTTAGTCTGCTGTCTGTGCCAACTAGCAAGACCAAATCTAAGCCTTATATCTGCATCATCTTTAGCCTTTCATCCAGGGCCGTGCACAGACGTGAAAATTGACTTGAAAAAATTTGAATCATTAATATCTCGAAGTTCATAACATACTAACTGCCTGAGCCTTATATGTTCCTCTGTAGTGAATTATGATACTTTTTTTATTTGCATAGGTCTGATTATTTATGTGACAACACACTCATTCATCACACACCGTCAGCACGCTAGTCACAGTGTCTCCTAAAGACATGATTGACATGGGGAAAAGATGCTCGGCTGTCAGCTGATCATTTATGTTGATGTAAATCTGCTCTCTATTCAACTTTTTACAGATTGTGATTTATCTTCAATGCTCTTAAATAATAACTTCATAATATAATGTAATATCCATCATCTTCTAACTGATATATGGCTAGCTGGCTAGTGGCTTGTGTGGATATTATCATAGCCAATATGGTGATTAACTAGAGTCTAGGCTACTGTGTTCGGTGCTTTATTTGTAAATCGGGAGGTGCTCGAACAAAAAGTGAGTGTCAGAGGGGGGTGACCTGGGGAGCTCTGAGGTTGTGAGAGGGGGGTGACCTGGGGAGCTCTGAGGTCGTGAGAGGGGGTGACCTGGGGAGCTCTGAGGTTGTGAGAGGGGGTGACCTGGGGAGCTCTGAGGTCATGAGAGGGGGTGACCTGGGGAGCTCTGAGGTCATGAGAGGGGGTGACCTGGGGAGCTCTGAGGTCATGAGAGGGGGTGACCTGGGGAACTTTGAGGTCATGAGAGGGGGTGACTTGGGGAGCTCTGAGGTTGTGAGAGGGGGTGACCTGGGGAGCTCTGAGGTCATGAGAGGGGGTGACTTGGGGAGCTCTGAGGTCATGAGAGGGGGTGACCTGGGGAGCTCTGAGGTCATGAGAGGGGGTGACTTGGGGAGCTCTGAGGTCGTGAGAGGGGGTCACCTGGGGAGCTCTGAGGTTGTGAGAGGGGGTGACCTGGGGAGCTCTGAGGTCATGAGAGGGGGTGACCTGGGGAGCTCTGAGGTTGTGAGAGGGGGTGACTTGGGGAGCTCTGAGGTTGTGAGAGGGGGGTGACCTGGGGAGCTCTGAGGTTGTGAGAGGGGGTGACCTGGGGAGCTCTGTCATGACAGGGGGTGACCTGGGGAGCTCTGAGGTTGTGAGAGGGGGGTGACCTGGGGAGCTCTGAGGTCATGAGAGCGGGTGACCTGGGGAGCTCTGAAGTACCTTTATAATAATGTAGCCTAGAGTCCGGGGAAAAGGTGGCCTTTCACATGACTGGAGACTTTTGCTGAATCTTTTTTAATACCGCACAAGTGATGGAAATGACAGGCTACTTTGACACTGACAAACTAGGCCTATTTGGAAGTTGATGAAATATTTTGCTGGCTAACAGCAGACAGGTTGGAGTCTTCTCCTTTCAGCAGGAGCTATTTGCTTTCCAACCTGTGTTTTTCCGCAATTGTATTTCAAATATTGCGAAAGGCGTGTTTTGCCTGCATGGTGTTTGCCGACTGATTCATTGTGCGTTCTCGACTGTAGGCTATGCCTTGTTATTGGACTACACACATAATCCACAGCTAGGCAATTTGTAAAAAATGAGCTATTGATCCTCTGTGGCTAAATTATAGGGTGTAGTAGGCTATTCTGAATAATTTGATTTCTTTCTGAAAAGGCGGTAGTAAATCTATAACTTTGACCAATGTCTTTCAATATATCAGGGGTGCTGCTGCACCTCCAGGATCCTTTCCACGGCTATGAGTCCATTTCTATTTTTATTACCGCATTTACAGGGCAGACTGGGAAAAAGGTTAGCCCGGTACAGAGCAGACTGGGGAAAAGGTTAGCTCGGTACAGGGCAGACTGGGAAAAAAAGGTTAGCTCGGTACAGAGCAGACTGGGAAAAAGGTTAGCTCGGTACAGAGCAGACTGGGAAAAAAAGGTTAGCTCAGTACAGGGCAGACTGGGGAAAAGGTTAGCTCGGTACAGAGCAGACTGGAGAAAAGGTTAGCTCAGTACAGGGCAGACTGGGGAAAAGGTTAGCTCGGTACAGAGCAGACTGGGAAAAAAAGGTTAGCTCAGTACAGGGCAGACTGGGGAAAAGGTTAGCTCGGTACAGAGCAGACTGGGAAAAAAAGGTTAGCTCAGTACAGGGCAGACTGGGAAAAAGGTTAGCTCGGTACAGAGCAGACTGGGAATAAGGTTAGCTCGGTACAGAGCAGACTGGGAATAAGGTTAGCTCGGTACAGGGCAGACTGGGAAAAAAAAGGTTAGCCCGGTACAGGGCAGACTGGGGAAAAGGTTAGCTCGGTACAGGGCAGACTGGGGAAAAGGTTAGCTCGGTACAGAGCAGACTGGGAAAAAAGGTTAGCTCGGTACAGGGCAGACTGGGGAAAAGGTTAGCTCGGTACAGAGCAGACTGGGGAAAAGGTTAGCTCGGTACAGGGCAGACTGGGAATAAGGTTAGCTCGGTACAGAGCAGACTGGGAATAAGGTTAGCTCGGTACAGAGCAGACTGGGGAAAAAAGGTTAGCTCGGTACAGGGCAGACTGGGGAAAAAGGTTAGCTCGGTACAGGGCAGACTGGGAAAAAAGGTTAGCTCGGTACAGAGCAGACTAAAGGACGGGGTAGGGGTGGGGAGTGGCAAACTTGACCAAGTCACGATGACTTGGGGGCAGTGGGTTCAGAACAACAACTGCAAAAACTGTATGCAAAAAATATATAATTATACCACCACCCCAAAGGGCACTTGGCGAGTGGGAGGGCAAAGGGGCAGGTTCTGGGCACAGGTAGACTCCTATCTGCCTGCTTTCATCACAACGTGTTTATTGATATGCTTGTATAAACCACTGTGCAAGTTAGTCTCACCTTCAACTTTAAAGATATACAATGTACATTTGGTCAGTGGATTATATGAATTGATCTTTGATGGCAGCAATCATTATTGAACCAGATGATTTAAGGATATTCATGTTGCTGTGACCTCTGACCCCCTCCTTTCTTCCAGAGCCCCCCCAGGTGTCAGTGGACCCCCGGCACCAGACCTTTACCACGGGACAGGAAGTGAGGATCAGGTGCTCTGCCAGAGGTTACCCCGCCCCCCACCTGGTCTGGACACACAACGACATGTTCCTCATGGGTTCCAGCAGGTGAGGTCACAACCTTTCACCTCTCACACAGGTCACGCAGGTCAGGAGTGGCAGAAGGATGCTGTGTCCTGTGTTTGTTTTGTCTGTTGTGGTGCTCAAGGCTTAAGGGTTATCGTGCTCTGGTGGCACTTAACAAATAAGTAAATCATTTAGTCTGAGCTGTTGCTAGGGATCTTCAGATGACTGTGTGCTAATGCACTTCATGGAGTGTTGTCTGTGTTGCTGTGTTATTACAGGTGTGTGTAGATGAGGTTGATGTGTGTCAATATGTATTAACCCTCTGACCTCTGGCCCCTGTGCAGACACAGAATGACCCCTGATGGGAGTCTGATCATCAGGAACATGGAACAGAAGGATGCTGGGGTGTACGGCTGTCTGGCCAGCAACCTGGCTGGGACAGACACTCAAACATCCGTCCTCACCTATATCGGTGAGTAGGACACAACAGAAATGCAGACGGACAGACTGACGGACTCCTTTAACCTGTGTTGTGCTCTGCCAGTCTCCCTCTCTCATACTCTCACCCCCTGGTCTCTTGTCTTCTCCCAGAGTCCCCTGTGGTGATCGTGGTGCTGAGTGAGATTCTGATTGGTCTAGGAGAAACCACCATCTTGGCATGCTCCGCCTCAGGGATCCCCCAGCCGGAGATCAGGTGGTTCAAAGGTAAGGTATGTTGACTTGGGAGCAGCCTCCTGTGTGTGGCAGAGAGGGATGATGAGAAGAGTAGAGGCCTTCATCTGTCGTTGAGTATGGAGGGTAGCTTTTACTCCTCAGGACATGAAAATCCCATACGATTACTCAACCCTGACTTTATGGTGTAGAGGGTTGCTTTCCCGCGGGTCCCAACATAGATCATTGCGGCACAGTCTGCATTTTTTCAGACAGACGACTTTGTTTATCCTGCAGTGTCACACCCTGACCATAGTTTGCTTTGTATGTTTCTATGTTTTGGTTGGTCAGGGTGTGATCTGAGGGGGCATTCTATGTTGTGTGTCTAGTTTGTCTGTTTCTGTGTTTGGCTTGATATGGTTCTCAATCAGAGGCAGGTGTTAGTCATTGTCTCTGATTGGGAGCCATATTTAGGTAGCCTGTTTTGTGTTGGGTTTGTTGGGTGATTGTTCCTGTCTTTGTGTTGGTTGCACCAGATAGGGCTGTTTCGGTTTTTCACGGTTCTTATTTTGTATTATACATTGTCCAAGTTATCATCTTTATTAAAGATGTCTAAAAATAACCACGCTGCGTTTTGATCCGCCTCTCCTTCCCAGGAAGAACCGCGTTACATGCAGATTATTGGGAAACGGTTGTCTTTCTGCTTTGTATGCGTTGGACCAGGCCTCTTCCTATTGTACTAGAAACACATCTGTCGCATTATTCACACACTTAAGAATTCGCTGCTTCACGTTAAGTAGCCTACCCCTCCTCTCCGGGTTGGACGTGCCAGATCAAGTGTGTCTAGTGTATGTGTGGTCTCTATGAAATGAGGTAGTCTATGTACGGGCGGAGAATCATGTGATTAGGATATAGATCAATGCAGTGTCTGTAAATAAATACTGGTAATGGAAAGAAGTTGAGCTGAGGTGCAAGGTGCTCATAGGTTACCATAGTGATCCTTTTCGATAGATATTTATTACCAATTTATTTGTCACTGCCTCCCGCTCCTAAAAGGTAGGGTATATCCTATAAGTGTCCACTCTCATCATCCTTCTAGTTCAGTAGTAGAAAGTAGGGTATATCCTATATCCTCTTTTTCATGATATCCAATTGCATCGCTGCAACTCCCCAATGTGCTCGGTAGAGGTGAAGGTCGAGTCATGCGTCCTCTGAAACATGACCCGCCAAACTGCGCTTCTTAACACCTGCGCGCTTAACCCGGAAGTCACCCGCACCGATGTGTTGGAGGAAACACCATTCAACTGACAACCGAGTCAGCCTGCAGGCACCCGGCCCGCCACAAGGAGTCGCTAGAGCGCGATGATCCAAATAAAGCCTCCCCAGACAAACAAACCTAGACAACGCTAGGCCAATTGTACGCCACCCTATGGGACTCCCGGTCACGAAACAGCCTGGGATCGAGAGGGAGCGGAATGAAGAAGTCAGTCCCACACAGACATCTGTCGTAGCCGTAAAGACACACACACACACACACACACACACACACACACACACACACACACACACACACAGAGAAACTCACAGAGACACACACACACACACACACAGATACACACACGCATAGACACACAGAGACACACACACATACAGAGACACACACACACACACACATACACATATACACACGCACACACAGACACACACACAGAGAAACACACACAGACACATTTAGACAGACACACATAGAGACATACACACAGACACACACACACACACACACACACACACACACACACACACACACACACACACAGAGAAACTCACAGAGACACACACACACACACACACACACAGATACACACACGCATATACACACAGAGACACACACACATACTGAGACACACACACACACACACACACACATACACACACACACAGACACACACACAGAGAAACACACACAGACACACTTAGACAGACACACATAGAGACATTCACACAGACACAGACAGACACTCACAGAGAAACACACAGACACAGAGACATACACACACACATACACACACACACACACACACACACACACACACACACACACACACACACACACACACACACAGACACAGAAACACACACAGACACACTTAGACACACACACAGACACACATAGAGACATACACACAGACAGACACTCACAGACACACACAGACACAGACACACACACAGAGAAACACACAGACAGACACAGAGACATACACACACACACACACAGACAGAGACATGCACACACACACACACACACACACACACAGACACACACAGAGACACACCACAGACACACAAACACACAAACAGACAGACAGACACACACAGAGACCTACACACACAGTCTTAGACACACACAGAGACGTACACCCACACATGCACACACACACACACACACACACACACACACACACACACACACACACACACACACACACACACACAGAGACAGACACACCCACAAAGAGACTTCTCATTCACATACCTCTGTGTGTTAGCCTTAATAAATCAGCTTGCCGGGGCCCTGGGCAGACAGGAAGTCATATATTTTATAGAGTGCAGAGCAGGAAGTGGAGTGTTTTATCGGCTGGTGCACAGGAAGTGCTCCTCTGACACCTCTGACACACTTGACTTATTCTGGCCACCTCGTGGGACCCTTAAAACACTCCTGTCTTTGAGTCAAACCCTTAAAACGCTCCTGTCTTTTAGTCTAACCCTTAAAACGCTCCTCTCTTTTAGTCTAATCCTTAAAACGCTCCTGTCTTTTAGTCAAACCCTTAAAACGCTCCTGTCTTTTAGTCTAACCCTTAAAACGCTCCTGTCTTTTAGTCTAACCCTTAAAACGCTCCTGTCTTTTAGTCTAAACCCGTAAAACGCTCCTGTCTTTTAGTCAAACCCTTAAAACGCTCCTGTCTTTTAGTCAAACCCTTAAAACGCTCCTGTCTTTTAGTCTAACCCTTAAAACGCTCCTGTCTTTTAGTCTAACCCTTAAAACGCTCCTGTCTTTTAGTCAAACCCTTAAAACGCTCCTGTCTTTTAGTCAAACCCTTAAAACGCTCCTGTCTTTTAGTCTAACCCTTAAAACGCTCCTGTCTTTTAGTCAAACCCTTAAAACGCTCCTGTCTTTTAGTCTAACCCTTAAAACGCTCCTGTCTTTTAGTCTAACCCTTAAAACGCTCCTGTCTTTTAGTCTAAACCCGTAAAACGCTCCTGTCTTTTAGTCAAACCCTTAAAACGCTCCTGTCTTTTAGTCTAACCCTTAAAACGCTCCTGTCTTTTAGTCTAACCCTTAAAACGCTCCTGTCTTTTAGTCAAACCCTTAAAACGCTCCTGTCTTTTAGTCTAACCCTTAAAACGCTCTCTTTTCCATTCTGCTGCTATGTCCACTTATTCTTTGAACGAGAAAGACAAAGAGAAAGATGAAGAGTACACACTAAAAGAAAGAATGAATGATGCAAATGTTCATTCTCATTTCATAAAAATTTGCTGTAAACAAACACAAAGCATTTGATAAACTTTAATTGGTTTTGCTTGTCAGTTTTTGTACTTGATAGGTTTTTCTCGACAGAAATAGAATAGAAAATAATAAGCTGAAGACCATACTATTTACCCAGAGTTTTCATCTATCTTTTTCTTAGCCATCTATTTACCACCACAAACCGATGCTGGCACTAAGACCGCTCTCAACCAGCTGTAAAGGGCCGTAAGCAAACAAGAACATTCCCATCTGGAGGCGGTGCTCCTAGTGGCCAGTGAGTTTAATGCAGGGAAACTGAACTCATCTGCGCAACTACAGGCGAAAAAACTCTAGATCACCTTTACTCCACACACAGTCACGGGCTTCATTAATAAGTGCATCGACGATGTAGTTCCCACAGTGACCGTACGTACATATCCCAACCAGAAGCCATGGATTACACACTGAGCTAAAGGCTGAATGAATTGGAATGCAGACTGCAAGCCAGGCCTAATCGCCGAACATCAGTGCCCGACCTGGCTGAATGGAAGCAAGTCCCCGCAGCAATGTTCCAACATCTAGTGGAAAGCCTTCCTAGAAGAGTGGAGGCTGTTATAGCAGCAAAGGGGGGACCAACTCCATATTAATGCCCATGATTTTGGAATGAGATGTTCGATGAGCAGGTGTCCACATACTTTTGTGTAATATACCTCAATTACCACGCAACCCTGCACATCGACTAGGTACTGGTACCTCGTGTATATAGCCAAGTTGTTGTTACTCATCTTGTATTTATTCATTGTGTTATTGTTGTTCTATTATTTATCTTTACATTGTTGGGAAGGGCCCGTAAGTAAACATTTCACTGTTAGTCTACACCTGTTGTTTATGAAGCGTGACAAATAACATTTTATTTGATATGACCATATTGACGGTTGCCAACTTCCTGGTTAACAACTTCCTGGTTGCCCTTTATTTGACCCACAGGCGACCTGCAGCTGCGGCCATCATCCTACATGGATATTGACCCCCTGGGAGGGACTCTGACGATCAAGGAGACACAGGACGTTGACGCGGGGGACTACACCTGTGTGGCTGCGAACCCTTCAGGAACCTCCTCACCTGGGAAGATCACCCTGGATGTAGGATGTAAGGATTCCTCTGGACTCTTGAACACATCATGAAAAAGACATCTGACATCTCTACACCCAGAAAAGACCAGTTTACCATCAGAAAATCACATCATTATACTGTATTGTCCCATGTCAAATGTTGCCTGCTGTATTGATGGATGAAGGAAGCCTTTCTTCATGGTCTTATGAGGGATTTAGATCTTAGTGTTGTTGACCCTAACCTCTGACCTTTGCCTTCCAGCTGCACCCCAGTTCACCAGAGAACCGTCTGACGTGGCGGCGGACATTGGCTCTAACGTGACCCTGCCGTGCCACGCGCAGGGCTACCCCGAACCCCAGATCACCTGGAGGAGGGAGGACAACGCACCCATCTTCACCAGACGCCCCACACACAGCACCATCACACAGAAGACAGGAGGGGACCTGCAAATCAGCAGTGAGGTTTTGGTTCATATACACATGCACACACGCACGCACATACACACACACACACTAATTCCTATCTTCTCTCTTTTCTGTGTCAGATCTGTGGGTGGAGGATGAGACGGTGTATGTGTGTGAGGCCCAGAACCAGTTTGGGAGGATCCAGACACACGCCAGAGTCACTGTCACCGGACTGGGTAAGAGACAGGGATCTCTGATCACATGCTCTGCGTACTGTAGGAGGGGTAGGGTACAGAGGGTAGGGTAGATTAGGGTATCAGAGGGTACAGAGGGTAGGGTAGAGGAGGGTATTATAGGGTACAGAGGGTAGGGTAGAATAGGGTATTAGAGGGTAGAGAGTGTAGGGTAGAGGAGGGTATTATAGGAGGGGTACAGAGGGTAGGGTAGAGGAAGGTATTATAGGAGGGGTACAGAGGGTAGGGTAGAGGAGGGTATTATAGGAGGGGTACAGAGGGTAGGGTAGAGGAGGGTATTATAGGAGGGGTACAGAGGGTAGGGTTGAGGAGGGTATTATAGGAAGGGTACAGAGGGTAGGGTAGAGGAGGGTATTATAGGAGGGGTACAGAGGGTAGGGTAGAGGAGGGTATTATAGGAGGGGTACAGAGGGTAGGGTAGAGGAAGGTATTATAGGAGAGGTACAGTGGGTAGGGTAGAGGTGGGTATTATAGGGGTACAGAGGGTAGGGTAGAGGAGGGTATTATAGGAGAGGTACAGTGGGTAGGGTAGAGGTGGGTATTATAGGGGTACAGAGGGAAGTTTATATGTCAATTGAATCTCAACAATTAAACAGTTGGTGGTTGTATTAGATTCAGTTTTTATGAATAATAATGGATTTCAGCAAACAAAGAAAGGAAGACAACTACAGGGGAGAAACATAGGAACAAGGTTAACGTTTCATAATTTTAACGTTTAGAATTATTTTTGGCCAAATCGATGTAGTTGGAGTTGAATTCCACAAAGACTGGTCACTGCTCTACTCCGTTAATGAAGTTCATCAGAAACGTCCTTCACCATGGTGTGGAGTTTAGTCAGCTAAACTCAGCAAAAAAAGAAACGTCCCTTTTTCAGGACCCTGTCTTTCAAAGAGAATTCATAAAAATCCAAATAACTTCACAGATCTTCAATGTAAAGGGTTTAAACACTGTTTCCCATGCGTGTTCAATGAGCCATAAACAATTAATGAACATGCACCTGTGGAACGGTCGTTAAGACACTAACAGCTTACAGACGGTAAGTAATTAAGGTCACAGTCATGAAAACTTAGGACACTGAAGAGGCCTTTCTACTGACTCTGAAAAACACCACAAGAAAGATACCCAGGGTCCCTGCTCATCTGTGTGAACGTGCCTTAGGCATGCTGCAAGGAGGCATGAGGACTGCAGATGTGGCCAGGGTAATGAATTGCAATGTCCTTACTGTGAGACGCCTAAGACAGCGCTACAGGGAGACAGAACGGACAGCTGATCGTCCTCGCAGTGACAGACTATTTGTACCAACACCTGCACAGGATCGGTACATCTGAACATCACACCTGCGGGACAGGTACAGGATGGCAACAACAACTGCCCGAGTTACACCACAATCCCTCTATCGGTGCTCAGACTGTCCACAATAGGCTGAGAGTGGCTGGACTGAGGGCTTGTAGGCCTGTTGTAAGGCAGGTCCTCACCAGACTTCACCGTCAACAACGTTGACTATGGGCACAAACCCACCGTTGCTGGACCAGACAGGACTGCCAAAAAGTGCTCTTTACTGACGAGTCGCGGTTTTGTCTCACATGGAGTGATGGTCGGATTCGCGTTTATGGTTGAAGGAATGAGCGTTAAACCGAGGCCTGTACTCTGGAGCGGGATCGATTTGGAGGTGGAGGGTCTGTCATGATCTGGAGTGGATCGATTTGGAGGTGGAGGGTCTGTCATGATCTGGAGTGGATCGATTTGGAGGTGGAGGGTCTGTCATGATCTGGGGCGGTGTGTCATAGCATCATTGGACTGAGCTTGTTGTCATTGCAGGCAATCTCAACGCTGTGCGTTACAGGGAAGACATCCTCCTCCCTCATGTGGTACCCTTCCTGCAAGCTCATCCTCACATGACCCTCCAGCATGACAATGCCACCAGCCATACTGCTCGCTCTGTGTGTGATTTCCTGCAAGACAGGAATGTCAGTGTTCTGCCATGGCCAGCGAAGAGCCAGGATCTCAATCCCATTGAGCACGTCTGGGACCTGTTGGATCGGAAGGTGAGGGCTGCTAGGGCCATTCCCCCACAGAAATGTCCGGGAACTTGCAGGTGCCTTGGTGGTAGAGTGGGATAATGGCAAATCTGGTGCAGTCCTTGAGGAGGAGATGCACTGCAGTACTTAATGCAGCTGGTGGCCACACCAGATACTGACTGTTGATTTTGACCTTTGACCTCTTTTCAGGGACACATAATTCCATTTCAGTTTGTCACGTCTGTGGAACTTGTTCAGTTTATGTCTCAGTTGTTGAATCTTGTTATGTTCATACAAATATTTACACATGTTAATTTTGCTGAAAATAAACTCAGTTGACAGTGAGAGGACGTTTCTTTTTTTGCTGAGTTTAGATCACATTCATCAATGGTCAGGTCTTTCTTCTGTTGCGTTCAAAGACAGATTGCTACTTTTGAATTGAAAGTGAATATTTTCACTGTGAGCAGCAGAGGAAAGCGCTCAGCGTTTGAGTGATATTTCAGTTGTGCTGGAGTTGTGTGTGTGTGAGTAATGGGCCGCATGCATTGAGTTTATTTGAAGGCGAGGGAATGTAGGGGTGAACTCAGAGGAACGCGGCTCAAATTCCCTGGCATGGTTTGAAGGGGATGTCAGTTCTTGCAGAAGTCATGGGAGAAAAAAGACCTAAATCACAGTGAGAAAGAGAGAGTAGAGAGATACACTAAGTGTATAAAAGATTAGCAACACCTGCTCTTTCAATGACATAGACTGACCAGGTGAATCCAGGCGCACTGGTTGAGTCAAGAGCTGCATCGCTGCTGGGTTTTTCAAGCTCAACAGTTTCCCCATGTGTATTAAGAATGGTCCACCACCAAAAGGACATCCACCTGACTTGACACAACTGTGGGAAGCATTCAACATGTCAACATGGGCCAGCATCCCTGTGGAATGCTTTTGACACCTTATAGAGTCGATGACCTGACAAATTTAGGATGTTCTGAGGGCAAAAGGGTTGATTAAATTAAACAATTCCCTCAGCAATCTGCACAAAATACCCCATAATGACAAATTAAAAGCAGGTTTTTAGAAACATTTAGCAAACTTTGCTATGCAACTCCAAATTGAGCTCAGGTGCATCCTGTTTCCATTGATCATCCTTGAGCTGTATCAACAATTTGACTAGAGTCCACCTGTGGTAAATTACATTGATTGGACATGATTTGGAAAGGCACACACCTGTCTATATAAGGTCCCACAGTTGACAGTGCCTGTCAGAACAATAACCAAGCCATGAGGTCGAATGAATTGAACCCGATGGTCACTCTGACAGAGCTCTAGAGTTCCTTTGTGAAGATGGGAGAATGTTCCAGAAGGACAACCATCTCTGCAGCACTCCACCAATTAGGCCTTTATGGTCGAGTGGCCAGACGGAAGCCACTCCTCAGTAAAAGGCACATGACAGCCCGCTATGAGTTTGCCAAAAGGCACCTAATGACTCAGACCATGAGAAACAAGATTCTCTGATCTGATGAAACCAAGATTGAGCTCTTTGGCCTGAATGCCAAGTGTCATATCTGGAGGATACCTGGCACCATCCCTACAGTGAAGCATGGTGGTAGAAGTATCATGCTGTGGGGATGTTTTTCAGTGGCAGGGACTGGGAGACTTGTCAGGATCGAGGCAAAGATGAACGGGGCAAAGTACAGAGAGATCCTTGATGAAAACCTGCTTCAGAGTGTTCAGGACCTCAGACTCGGGCTGTTGGAAGGGTCACCTTCCAACAGGACAACGACCCAAAGCACACAGCCAAGACAATGCAGGAGTGGCTTCGGTACAAGTCTTGGAATGCTTTTCCAACAGTCTTGAAGAAATTCCCATATATGCTGAGCACTTGTTGGCTGCTTTTCCTTCACTCTGCAGTCCAACTCATCCCAAGCCATCTCAATTGGGTTGAGGTCGGGTGATTGTGGAGGCCAGGTCATCTGATGTAGCACTACATCACTCTCCCTTTTGGTCAAATACCCCTTACACAGCCTGGAGGTGTTTTACGTCATTGTCCTGTTAAAAAACAAATTGTAGTCCCACTTAGTGCAAACCAGATGGGATGTCGTATCGCTGCAGAATGCTGTGGTAGCCATGCTGGTAAAGTGTGTCTTGAATCCTAAATAAATCACCAACAGTGTCACCAGCAAAACACCATCCCAATTCCTCCATGCTTGACGGTGGGAACCACACATGCGGAGATCATACGTTCACCTACACTGCATCTCACAAAGACATGACGGTTGGAACCAAAAATCTCAAATTTGGACTCATCAGACCAAAGGACAGATTTCCACAGGTCTAATGTCCATTGCTCGTGTTTCTTGGCCCAAGCAAGTCACAACACAACTGATTGGCTCAAATGCATTAAGAAGGAAAGAAATTCCACAAACAAACTTTTAACATGGCACACCTGTTAATTGAAATGCATTCCAGGTGACTGGAATGAAGCTGGTTGCGAGAATGCCAAGAGTGCAAAGCTGTCATCAAAGCAAAGGGTAGCTACTTTGAAGAATCTCAAGTATAAAATATATTTAGATTTTTTTCACTCTTTTTTGGTTACTACATGATTTCATATGTGTTATTTCGTAGTTTTGATGTCTTCACTGTTATTCTACAATGTAGAAAATATTAAAAATAAAGAAAAACCCTGGAATGATTAGGTGTGCTCAAACCTTTGACTGGTTCTGTACATTTATATATCGGTTGCAGTTTCACCAAGCCTCATAACACATTGAAATACCTTGACTTTGAGTCATCTTGACATTGAGTAAGAACAGCAGGTCCTCTGTAGTCTTTAAAGGATCCATGGTATGCACGCAATCCTATATATTTCGATTTCACTAAAGTGGGAGAGACACAGATATGGCTGGGCAGCATCCATAGTGGAGATTGTTGAGTTCAGAGTTTGGTTTCTAACTTCAAAGCCCAGCCCTGTCAAAGCCCACACACTTCTTTGGATTGCCTGTGACTGTAAATGTGTGTATAAAAATGTGTGTATGTGTGTGTGAAAACGTGTATATGTGTGTGTCTGTTTATTTATGAAAGGCACGCCTGCTCTGCTTGAATTCCCAATGCATGTATCACAACCCTGTCAAATGCGCGGCAGGTATGTACAGTATGTACAGTATGTGTGAGTGTATGTGAGTGTGTGTGTGTGTGTGTATGTGAGTGTGTGTGCATGCTTCTTAAATGTTGTGTGTGTTTGTTTACACATGTGTACCTTGTTAAGCACCATTCAGCAGCAATGCAGGACTGACTGGGGGAACTCACAGTCACTGGGTTCTTATTTGGGCTAAAGGTCCCATCAGATCCAGCTGCCCCATATTAACGTGTGCCCCACTTCACTAGTGACACAGTCCCTGCCCATAACACCCCGCCTCTGGGGTTACTGTGGCAACGCAACAAGCAAAACATGGGAGGTGTCCCAGTCAGTTCTACAGCCCTGCCGCCCTCTTTCTTAATCTCTCTGTCTCTCTCTCTGTCTCTCTCTCTGTCTATCTCTCTCTCTCTCTCTCTCTCTCTGTCTCTCTCTCTGTCTCTCTCTCTCTGTCTCTCTCGCTGTCTCTCTCTCTGTCTCTCTCTCTCTCTCTGTCTCTCTCTCTGTCTCTCTCTCTCTCTGTCTCTCTCTCTGTCTCTCTCTCTCTCTCTGTCTCTCTCGCTGTCTCTCTCTCTGTCTCTCTCTCTCTCTCTCTCTCTCTCTGTCTCTCTCTCTGTCTCTCTCTCTCTCTCTCTCTGTCTCTCTCTCTGTCTCTCTCTCTCTGTCTCTCTCGCTGTCTCTCTCTCTGTCTCTCTCTCTCTCTCTCTCTCTCTCTGTCTCTCTCTCTGTCTCTCTCTTTCTGTCTCTCTCTCTCTCTGTCTCCCTCGCTCTTTCTGCATCTCTCTCTCTCTCTCTCTCTCTCTCTCTCTCTCTCTCTCTCTCTCTCTCTCTTTGTCTTTTTCTCTCTCTCTCTTTGTCTTTTTCTCTCTCTCTCTGTGTCTCTGTCTCCTTTATTGCATTGGGAAACATATGTTTACTTTGCCAAAGCAAGTGAAATAAATAATAAACCAAAAAAAATTAACAGTGAACATTACACTCACAAAAGTTACACAGTCATATTATGGTTATATACAGTGTTGTAATGATGTGCAAACAGTTAAATTACAAAAGGGAAAATAAATAAACATAAATATGGGTTGTATTTACAATGGTGTTTGTTCTTCACTGGTTGCCATTTTCTTGTGGCAACAGGTCACAAATCTTGCTGCTGTGATGGCACACTGTGATATTTCACCCAATAGGGAGTTTATCAAAATTTGATTTGTTTTCGAATTCTTTGTGGGTCTGTGTAATCTGAGGGAAATATGTGTCTCTAATATGGTCGTACATTGGGCAGGAGGTTAGGAAGTGCAGCTCAGTTTCCACCTCATTTCGTGGGCAGTGAGCATAGCCTGTCTTCTCTTGAGAGCCAGGTCTGCCTATGGGAGCAGCTCTCAATAGCAAGGCTATGCTCACTGAGTCTGTACATAGTCAAAGCTTTCCTTAAGTTTGGGCAGTCACAATGGTCCGATATTATGCCACTGTTTACTCTCTGTTTAGGGCCATATAGCATTCTAGTTTGCTCAGTTTTTTGGTTAATTGTTTCCAATGTGTCAAGTAATTCTCTTTTGGTTTTCTCATGATTTCGTTGGGTCTAGTTGTGTTGCTGTCCTGGGGCTCTGTGGGGTGTGTTTGTGTTTGTGAACAGAGCCCCAGGACCAGCTTGCTTAGGGGACTCTTCTCCAGGTTCATCTCTCTGTAGGTGATGGCTTTGTTATGGAAGGTTTGGGAATCACTTCCTTTTAGGTGGTTGTAGAATTGAATGGCTCTTTTCTGGATTTTGATCATTAGCGGGTATCGTCATAATTCTGCTCTGCATGCATTATTTGGTGTTTTACATTGTAAACCGAATTCTACACACAGTCTCAATTTGGTGTTTGTCCCATTTTTTGAATTATTGGTTGGTGAGCGGTCCCCAGACCCCACAGCCATGAAGGACAATGGGTTCTATAACTGATTGAAGTATTTTTAGCCAGATCCTCATTGGTATGTTGAATTTGATGTTCCTTTTGATGGCGTAGAAGGCCTTTCTTGCCTTTCTGGAAGTCATCCGAGGCTCTGATGTTTAGGCCGAGGTATGTATAGTTTTTGTGTGCTCTAGGGCAACGATGTCTAGATGGAATTTGTATTTGTGGTCCTGTCAACTGGACCTTTTTGTCAGGGCCCTGGTCTGACAGAATCTGTGCAGAAGATCTAGGTGCTACTGTAGTCCTGTCTTGGTTGGGGACAGAAGCACCAGATCATCAGCAAACTGTAGACATTTGACTTCAGATTCTAGTAGGGTGAGGCCCGGGTGCTGCAGACTGTTCAAGTGCCTTCACCAATTCGTTGATATATATGTTGAAGAGGGTGGGGCTCAAGCTGCATGGCCCTGTGGAAAGAAATATGTGTATTTTTCGGTAATTTTAACCGCACACTTGTTGTTTGTGTGCATGGATTTTATAATGTTGTATGTTTTTCCCCCAACACTACTTCCTCTCTCTGTATCTCTCTCTCTCTCTGTATCTCTCTTCATATCTCTCTGTTTCTATCTCCGTATCTCTCTCTCTCTCACTCTCTCACTCTCTCGCTCTCTCTCCCTGTCTCTCTCTCTCTGTCTCTCTTTCTCTCCCTCATATCGTCTGTTAGCTCAGCAGCTGGCAAGAACCACATTACATCAGGCAAACCTTATCTCTTCCTGTAGTCAGTTAACCAGCCAGTCAGTCAGTCAGTCAGTCCATCTTTATGTTATGTGTGAACATAAAAGGGGGATTCCTTTCCAATCTGGCAACCATCTTGTTCATCTCTGTCTTTCCTCATGCTGGATCCTCTCAGGCAGGAATCATCAGTCTTGTCATGCCACACTCCCAGTTCCCGTCTCAGAGTGGAGAAGCAGGACTCGAACTGACGGCTGTTTGTGTTACAGGCCTTGAGTGGACGGATAGCCAGAGGGATAAGAGATGTAATGTATACATTAACCCTGAGTGTCTACTCGAGCATAGAATGTTTATCTTTATTTAACTAGGCAAGTCAGTTAAGAACAAATTCTTATTTGCAATGACAGCCGACCGGGAAACAGTGGGTTAACTGCCTTGTTCTTGGACAGAACGACAAATTGTCAGCTTAGGGATTCGATCCAACACTCGTTCAGTTACTGGCCCGACACTCTAACCACTAGGCTACCTGCCACCCGAGCACACGGGGGAACATACCGTATGTTCTGGGCTCAGAAAGAATATTTAGGCCTAGGCCAGGTTTTCGTGGTAAAGTCAACTGGTCAGGGTTCATATGGGGCATTTTCATATATTTCCTTTCAGGAGGTCAGTTCATATCAATGAGGATGGTCACATTGTGTTTGACTGGAGACAGTTGGGTGGTCAGTTTATGGTCAGATTATCTTCATGTTGGTCATGTTCTCCTGGCCAACACCTTGTCAACTGTTTCTGTCCCCCAGATGACCGTGTGAACGTGTTCAAATCGCTGCACATTCACACACATACAGTATGTATGATGTCATCTAGACCAACTGTGTGTGTGTGTGTGTTTTGGGTGTATGTGAGCCCTTTACATCGTGCCTAGGGAGAGAGTGTAAATACGTCAGTATTTATAGCAACCATGCGTTCCCTAAGCCTCTCAGTGTGGAGATGTGGAAACCATATGGAAGAGAGTGTGCGGTAAAGCAGGGAGGCAACTGGGAAGTGGACCCAATGGAGGTGAGCCCTGGTCAGTCATGGAGAGAGCAGGAGAGCCCATGGTCCCTGGAAACAAACAGCCACTTGTTTTTATGATTTTTTACAGTGTCCCCGGTGATTGGCCACAGTCCTGGGGTGCTGAATGTGATCAAGGAGCAGCAGGTGACTCTGCCCTGTGTGCTGCTGGCGGGAAACCCCCTACCTGAGAGACGCTGGCTACACAACCACGGCCTGGTGAGAAGGCTATACACACACACTGGCACACACACACACTGGCACACACACACACTGACACACACACACATATACACACACACTGACACACACACACACACACACACACACACACACACACACACACACACACACACACACACACACACACACACACACACACACACTGGCATGCACACACACATACCCACACACACACACACACGCGCGCACACACACACACACACACACACACACACATACTGGTACGCACACACACATACCCACACACACACGCGCGTGCATATGCACACACACATACACACTACTGGTGCCTGAGATCTGCCTGTGGTTAAGCACTGTGAATAAGATTACACCAATTTGTCATCAGACAGTTGAGGAATGATTCATAAAATTGAATAAAAAAATGTAACAAAACCACTCCAAAATGACTTTCTCACTGCAACGTCTATGAAGGTGTCTATTGTTTTAGCAATGATTTTAAATCTAATATTAGACTCGTCTATGGACCACCTGTGCCCGTTTTGAGTAGAGGTCCATTCTGTAAGTGTATTTGGGTGTTTTAAACATACCACGTTTCATACATACCACATGTTTCATACATACCACATGTTTCAAACATAACACATGTTTCATACATACCACATGTTTCATACATACCACATGTTTCATACATACCACATGTTTCATACATACATACCACATGTTTTATACATACCACATGTTTTATACATACCACATGTTTCATACATACCACATGTTTTATACATACATACCACATGTTTTATACATACCACATGTTTCATACATACCACATGTTTTATACATACATACCACATGTTTTATACATACCACATGTTTTATACAGTGCCTTGCGAAAGTATTCGGCCCCCTTGAACTTTGCGACCTTTTGCCACATTTCAGGCTTCAAACATAAAGATATAAAACTGTATTTTTTTGTGAAGAATCAACAACAAGTGGGACACAATCATGAAGTGGAACGACATTTATTGGATATTTCAAACTTTTTTAACAAATCAAAAACTGAAAAATTGGGCGTGCAAAATTATTCAGCCCCTTTACTTTCAGTGCAGCAAACTCTCTCCAGAAGTTCAGTGCGGATCTCTGAATGATCCAATGTTGACCTAAATGACTAATGATGATAAATACAATCCACCTGTGTGTAATCAAGTCTCCGTATAAATGCACCTGCACTGTGATAGTCTCAGAGGTCCGTTAAAAGCGCAGAGAGCATCATGAAGAACAAGGAACACACCAGGCAGGTCCGAGATACTGTTGTGAAGAAGTTTAAAGCCGGATTTGGATACAAAAAGATTTCCCAAGCTTTAAACATCCCAAGGAGCACTGTGCAAGCGATAATATTGAAATGGAAGGAGTATCAGACCACTGCAAATCTACCAAGACCTGGCCGTCCCTCTACACTTTCAGCTCAAACAAGGAGAAGACTGATCAGAGATGCAGCCAAGAGGCCCATGATCACTCTGGATGAACTGCAGAGATCTACAGCTGAGGTGGGAGACTCTGTCCATAGGACAACAATCAGTCGTATATTGCACAAATCTGGCCTTTATGGAAGAGTGGCAAGAAGAAAGCCATTTCTTAAAGATATCCATAAAAAGTGTCGTTTAAAGTTTGCCACAAGCCACCTGGGAGACACACCAAACATGTGGAAGAAGGTGCTCTGGTCAGATGAAACCAAAATTGAACTTTTTGGCAACAATGCAAAACGTTATGTTTGGCGTAAAAGCAACACAGCTGAACACACCATCCCCACTGTCAAACATGGTGGTGGCAGCATCAATGTTTGGGCCTGCTTTTCTTCAGCAGGGACAGGGAAGATGGTTAAAATTGATGGGAAGATGGATGGAGCCAAATACAGGACCATTCTGGAAGAAAACCTGATGGAGTCTGCAAAAGACCTGAGACTGGGATGGAGATTTGTCTTCCAACAAGACAATGATCCAAAACATAAAGCAAAATCTACAATGGAATGGTTCAAAAATAAACATATCCAGGTGTTAGAATGGCCAAGTCAAAGTCCAGACCTGAATCCAATTGAGAATCTGTGGAAAGAACTGAAAACTGCTGTTCACAAATGCTCTCCATCCAACCTCACTGAACTCAAGCTGTTTTGCAAGGAGGAATGGGAAAAAATGTCAGTCTCTCGATGTGCAAAACTGATAGAGACATACCCCAAGCGACTTACAGCTGTAATCGCAGCAAAAGGTGGCGCTACAAAGTATTAACTTAAGGGGTCTGAATAATTTTGCAAGCCCAATTTTTCAGTTTTTGATTTGTTAAAAAAGTTTGAAATATCCAATAAATGTCATTCCACTTCATGATTGTGTCCCACTTGTTGTTGATTCTTCACAAAAAAAAAAATACAGTTTTATATCTTTATGTTTGAAGCCTGAAATGTGGCAAAAGGTCGCAAAGTTCAAGTTGGCCAAATACTTTCGCAAGGCACTGTACATACCGCATGTTTTATACATACCACATGTTTCATACATACCTACCACATGTTTTATACATACCACATGTTTTTATACATACCATATGTTTCATACATACCACATGTGTTATACATACATACCACATGTTTCATACATACCACATGTTTTATACATACCACATGTTTTATACATACCACATGTTTTCTACCTACCACATGTTTTATATATATATATATCACATGTTTTATACATACCACATGTTTTATACATACCACATGTTTCATACATACCACATGTTTCATACATACCACATGTTTTATACATACCACATGTTTTATACATACATACCACATGTTTTATACATACCACATGTTTCATACATACCTACCACATGTTTTATACATACCACATGTTTTATACATACCACATGTTTTATACATACATACCACATGTTTTATACATACCACATGTTTCATACATACCGCATGTTTTATACATACCACATGTTTTATACATATATACCACATGTTTTATACATACCACATGTTTCATACATACCTACCACATGTTTTATACATACCACATGTTTTATACATACCACATGTTTTATACATACATACCACATGTTTTATACATACCACATGTTTCATACATACCTACCACATGTTTTATACATACCACATGTTTCATACATACCTACCACATGTTTTATACATACCACATGTTTCATACATACCACATGTTTCATACATACCACGTGTTTTATACATACCACACGTTTTATACATACCACATGTTTCATACATACCACATGTTTTATACATACCACATGTTTTATACATACTGCATGTTTTATACATACCACATGTTTTATACATACCACATGTTTCATACATACCTACCACGTTTTATACATACATACCACATGTTTTATGCATACCACATGTTTTATACATACCACAGGTTTTATACATACCACATGTTTCATACATACCACATGTTTTATACATACCACACGTTTTATACATACCACATGTTTCATACATACCACACGTTTTCTACCTACCACATGTTTTATACATACCACATGTTTTATACATACCACATGTTTTATACATACCACTTGTTTTATACATACATACCACATGTTTTATACATACCACATGTTTTATACCTACCACATGTTTTATACATACCGCATGTTTTATACATACCACATGTTATATACATACCACATGTTTCATACATACCTACCACATGTTTTATACATACATACCACATGTTTTATGCATACCACATGTTTTATACATACCACATGTTTTAAACATACCAAATGTTTCATACATACATACCAAATGTTTTCTACCTACCACATGTTTTATACATACCAGATGTTTTATACATACCACATGTTTTATACATACATACCACATGTTTTATACATACCAAATGTTTTATACATACCACATGTTTTATACATACCACATGTTTTATACATACCACATGTTTCATACATACCACATGTTTTATACATACATACCACATGTTTCATACATACCACATGTTTTATACATACATACCACATGTTTCCTACATACCACACGTTTTATACATACCACATGTTTCATACATACCACATGTTTTATACATACCACATGTTTTATACATACCGCATGTTTTATACATACCACATGTTTTAGACATACCACATGTTTCATACATACCTACCACATGTTTTATACATACATACCACATGTTTTATGGATACCACATGTTTTATACATACCACATGTTTTATACATACCACATGTTTCATACATACCACATGTTTCATACATACCACACGTTTTCTACCTACCACATGTTTTATACATACCACATGTTTTATACATACCACATGTTTTATACATACCACTTGTTTTATACATACATACCACAGGTTTTATACATACCACATGTTTTATACATACCACATGTTTTATACATACCGCATGTTTTATACATACCACATGTTTTATACATACCACATGTTTCATACATACCTACCACATGTTTTATACATACATACCACATGTTTTATGCATACCACATGTTTTATACAAACCACATGTTTTAAACATACCAAATGTTTCATACATACATACCAAATGTTTTCTACCTACCACATGTTTTATACATACCAGATGTTTTATACATACCACATGTTTTATACATACATACCACATGTTTCATACATACCATATGTTTTATACATACCACATGTTTTATACATACCACATGTTTTATACATACCACATGTTTCATACATACCACATGTTTTATACATACATATCACATGTTTCATACATACCACATGTTTTATACATACATACCACATGTTTCCTACATACCACATGTTTTATACATACATACCACATGTTTTATACATACCACATGTTTCATACATACCACATGTTTCATACATACCACATGTTTTATACATACATACCACATGTTTCATACATACCACATGTTTTATACATACATACCACATGTTTCATACATACCACATGTTTTATACATACATACCACATGTTTCCTACATACCACATGTTTTATACATACATACCACATGTTTTATACATACATACCACATGTTTCATACATACCACATGTTTTATACATACATACCACATGTTTCATACATACCACATGTTTTATACATACCACATGTTTTATACATACCACATGTTTTATACATACCACATGTTTCATACATACCACATGTTTTATACATACATACCACATGTTTCATACATACCACATGTTTTATACATTCATACCGCATGTTTTATACATACCACATGTTTCATACATACCACATGTTTTATACATACCACATGTTTTATACATACCACATGTTTCATACATACCACATGTTTCATACATACCACATGTTTCATACATACCACATGTTTTATACATACCGCATGTTTTATACATACCACATGTTTCATACATACCACATGTTTCATACATACATACCACATGTTTCATACATACCTACCACATGTTTCATACATACCACATGTGTTATACATATACCACATGTTTTATACATACATACCACACATTTTATACATACCACATGTTTTATACATATCACATGTTTTATACATACCACATGTTTTATACATACCACATGTTTTATACATACCACATGTTTCATACATACATACCACATGTTTTATACATACCACATGTTTTATACATACCACATGTTTTATATATACATATCACATATTTTATACATACCACATGTTTCATACATACCACATGTTTTACACATATCACATGTTTATACATACCACATGTTTCATACATACTACATGTTTTATACATACCACATGTTTTATACATACCACATGTTTCATACATACATATCACATGTTTTATACATACCACATGTTTTATACATACCACATGTTTTATATCTACATATCACATATTTTATACATACCACATGTTTCATACATACCACATGTTTTATACATACCACATGTTTCATATATACATATCACATATTTTATGCATACCACATGTTTCATACATACCACATGTTTTATACATACCACACGTTTTATACATACCACATGTTTTATACATATCAAATGTTTTATATATACATATCACATATTTTATACATACCACACGTTTCATACATACCACACGTTTCATACATACCACATGTTTTATACATACATATCACATGTTTTATACATACCACATGTTTTATACATACATACCACATGTTTTATACATACATACCACATGTTTTATACATACCACATGTTTCATACATACCACATGTTTTATACATACATATCACATGTTTCATACATACCACATGTTTCATACATACCACATGTTTCTTACATACCACATGTTTCATACATACCACATGTGTTATACATACCACATGTTTTATACATACCACATGTTTCATACATACCACATGTTTTATACATACATACATACTTACCACAAGTTTTATACATACTACATGTTTTATACATACCACATGTTTTATACATACCACATGTTTTATACATACATATCACATGTTTCATACATATCACATGTTTCATACATACCACATGTTTCATACATACCACATGTTTCATACATACCACATGTTTCATACATACATACATACCACATGTTTTATACATACATACCACACGTTTTATACATACCACATGTTTTATACATACATATCACATGTTTTATACATACCACATGTTTCATACATACCACATGTTTCATACATACCACATGTTTTATACATACCACATGTTTCATACATACCACATGTTTTATACATACATACCACATGTTTCATACATACCACATGTGTTATACATACCACATGTTTCATACATACCACATGTTTTATACATACCACATGTTTTATACATACCACATGTTTCATACATACCACATGTTTTATACATACATACCACATGTTTCATACATACCACATGTGTTATACATACCACATGTTTCATACATACCACATGTTTTATACATACCACATGTTTCATACATACATACCACATGTTTCATACATATACCACATGTTTTATACATACCACATGTTTCATACATACCACATGTTTCATACATACCGTGTTCCAATACAGCTGGTTGTGTGTGTCTGTGTATGTCCCCCCCATGTAATGTTCTCACCTGTTGAATGTGTTCCTGTCCATGCCAGGTGAGCTCCAGCCCGTATGTGACGGTGCGTAGAGACGGCAGCCTGCATATAGAACACGTTCGTCTGGAGGACGGAGGGGAATACACCTGCCTGGCAGAGAACGTGCTGGGCTCCAGCAACCGCACCACCACCCTCAACATCTATGGTAAGACCACAATACCATGGTTAACATCTACTATACGACCACAGTAAGACCACTGTAGCAACAACTTCAGTTGGTCAATATTACGCTACAGTCACACCACACTACTGTGTACCCATTGTAGCAACAACTTCAGTTGGTCAATATTACGCTACAGTCAGACCACACTACTGTGTACCCATGTAGCAACAACTTCAGTTGGTCAATATTACGCTACAGTCAGACCACACTACTGTGTACCCATTGTAGCAACAACTTCAGTTGGTCAATATTACGCTACAGTCACACCACACTACTGTGTACCCACTGTAGCAACAACCCACATCGACTGGTACTGGTGATTCTTGTTTATAGCCTCGTTATTGTTATTTTATCCTGTTACTATTTTTCCTTTAGTTTATTGTGCAGATTTTTCTGCCTTCATATTTTAAAACTCTGCGTGGTTAGTTAAGGGCTTTTAAGTAAGCATTTTGTGGTAAGGTCTACACTTGTTGTATTTGATTTGTACTAGGACCACATAACCGCAGTCAGAATCTGTGAGGACAGTAAAACTATGGTCAACAGTTAAAGCCATGGTTCACTTCTACTAAACAGTTATACTGTATATCTTCTGTGGGACCCCTCTGTTGTTTCCACTGTATATCTACTGTCGGTACGACTGTAATGGAGTCATTCCACAATCCTCCATAATGTTCTCATCTTCTGTGTGGGCTGTCTGACTCCAAACACAATGAACCTTTATTCTCCTTCCCCCCTTTCTCTCTCTCGCTCGCTCTCTCTCTTTCTTTCTATACTCTTTCTCTGTACTCTCTCTCTCTCTTTCTCTCTCGCTGTTCTCTCTCTGTACTCTCTCTCTCTCTCTCTCTCTGTTCTCTCACTCTCTGTTCTCTCTCTCTCTGTTCACTCTCTTTCTCTCTCTCGCTGTTCTCTCTCCTCTCTCTATACTCTCTCTCTGTACTCTCTCTCTCTCTATCTCTCTCTCTGTACTCTCTGTCTCTCTCGCTCTGTTCTCTCTCTGTTCTCTCTCTCCTCTGTCTCTCTCTATCTGTTCTCTCTTTCTTTCTCTCTCTCTCTCTCTCTGTTCTCTCTCTGTTCTCTGTCTCCTCTGTCTCTCTCTATCTGTTCTCTCTTTCTTTCTTTCTCTCTCTCTCTCTCTATACTCTCTCTCTGTACTCTCTCTCTCTCTCTCTGTACTCTCTGTCTCTCTCGCTCTGTTCTCTCTCTGTTCTCTCTCTCCTCTGTCTC